>NC_026000.2:77827273-77955794 GCF_000442705.2 Elaeis guineensis
GACTCCATCACCGGAGGGCCTCAAGGAGGAGCAGTAAAACTGTAAATGTATCACTTACGATTCCACCTCGAATCTAATTTCCTTTCTACTTAACGTGCTCTTCCCACCTGGCGTGGATCTATTATGACTGGATATGATCCCTCCAAAAATACAGCCATGTCAGGAACAGGAGGAGAACCTCGTCCTGACATGAGCAAAGTCAAAGGCCCGGATCTTTTAGACCGGATGGGGGGAGAGGCCTTACAGCGCCCAAATGCGCCCCCACAGCCATGTCAGGAACAGGAGGAGAACCTCATCCTGACATGAGCAAAGTCAAAGGCCCGGTTCTTTTAGACCGGATGGGGGGAGAGGCCTTACAACGCCCAAATGTGCCCCCACAGCCATGTCAGGAACAGGAGGAGAACCTCATCCTGACATGAGCAAAGTCAAAGGCCCGGTTCTTTTAGATCGGATGGGGGGAGAGGCCTTACAATGCCCAAATGTGCCCCCACAGCCATGTCAGGAACAGGAGGAGAACTTTGTCCTGACATGAGCAAAGTCAAAGGCCCGGTTCTTTTAGACCGAATGGGGGGAGAGGCCTTACAGCGCCCAAATGTGCCCCCACAGCTCATGTCAGGAACAGGAGGAGAACCTCATCCTGACATGAGCAAAGTCGAAGGCCCGATTCTTTTAGACCGGATGGGGGGAGAGGCCTTACAATGCCCAAATGTGCCCCCACAGCCATGTCAGGAACAGGAGGAGAACCTCATCCTGACATGAGCAAAGTCAAAGGCCCGGTTCTTTTAGACCGGATAGGGGGAGAGGCCTTACAACGCCCAAATGTGCCCCCACAGCCATGTCAGGAACAGGAGGAGAACCTCGTCCTGACATGAGCAATGTCAAAGGCCCGGTTCTTTTAGACCGAATGGGGGGAGAGGCCTTACAGCGCCCAAATATGCCCCCACAGCTCATGTCAGGAATAGGAGGAGAACCTCATCCTGACATGAGCAAAGTCGAAGGCCCGATTCTTTTGACCGGATGGGGGGAGAGGCCTCACAGCGCCCTAACGCACCCTCGCAACCAGGCTGGTAACAAGAGGAGAACCTCACACCGACTCGAGCAAAATGGAAGGCCCGGACTACCACGGGAGCTGGGTTCTACCTACGAGGAAGACTTCACCCGGACTCCTATGGGAGCCGGGTTCCGCCTACAAGGAAGACTTCACCCAGACTCCCACGGGAGCCGGGTTCCACCTACGAGGAAGACTTCACCCGGACTCCTACGGGAGTTGGGTTCCGCCTACGAGGAAGACTTCACCCGGACTCCTACGGGAGCCGGGTTCCGCCTACAAGGAAGACTTCACCCGGACTCCTACGGGAGCCGGGTTCCGCCTATGAGGAAGACTTCACCCGGACTCCTACGGGAGCCGGGTTCTGCCTACGAGGAAGACTTCACCCGGACTCCTACGGGAGTCGGGTTCCGCCTACAAGGAAGACTTCACCCGGACTCCTACGGGAGTCGGGTTCAGCCTACGAGGAAGACTTCACCTGGACTCCTACGGGAGCCGGGTTCAGCCTACAAGGAAGACTTCACCCGGACTCCTATGGGAGCCGGGTTCCACCTATAAGGAAGACTTCACCCGGACTCCTATGGGAGTCGGGTTCCGCCTACAAGGAAGACTTCACCCGGACTCCTACGGAAGCCGGGCTCCATCCACGACTTCTGCAGCGAGGGTTAATGGTGGCGAAACCCGGCCGCCTAACAAGATCGGATGAAGGGAAAAAGCCCCCCTCCGACGATGTCTACATCAGACAAGTCAAACGACAAGAAAGGTTCAGCAGACAACAATATCAGTGCAACGCGTGGACGAGGTAACACAAAATGCTCTTTTTATTCCATTTCCGATATACACACTACAAGGCCAGGACGGCCAAGGAAAGAAGGGCAAAACGACAAAAAGGAAGTAACTACATGATAAGACAGAAAGACAAAAGAGCTCTAAGGAGGTCCTGCTCCCTCCGACCTAGAGTTATCTACTCCATCCCTCAACCAGGACTGCCTCAAATTCTCTATTTCTCCTTCTAGCTCTTTCCTCTTCTGCAGCGCATCCTGGACCGCTCGATGGAGTCGCTGGCTCTCAGCCTCCGCCTCTCGATGCCTCTTCCTCAAAACTTCGGACTCTGCCTCCGCGTCTGCGACGGCCCGCCGCTCAAGTGCCAGTTTGATCTTCACTTGTTGCAGCTTAGTTGTCTTCTCCCCGAGGGAGACAGAGATCCCCTCAACAGTGCCTCTCAGGGCTTGAAGCTCTTCAGAATCTTGGGCGAAAGTAAGCTGCGCCCTGTTAGCCAGCTGCCTCTGAAGACGAACGACTTCGTCGGCCACCGTCCGGAATCTCCCTTTATACTCTTCCACCTGCCTGCGCCAGCTAGCCCGCTGCACGTCGTGGCTCATCTCGACGTCTTGAAGCTGCTTCTGAAGGTCGGAGACCTTCTGCAACCATCTCTGTTCATCATCGACCCGGGCCAAGAGTCGGGATGAATTTCCTTCCAGCTGGCCAATCTTCCTCTTCGCAGCTGACAGTTCCACCTTCAGGGCGTTGATCCTGGCTTCTTGAGCCCAAATTCGGTCGCTGGTGCTTTTCTTGCATTCCTCGAGTTCCTTTGTGAAGTTCGCTTTCCTCCGGCTGTAATCCATGATTGCCTTCACATGGAGACTCCGAAAGTGGGCGGCCTCAGCGACGGCTTTAGAATGGCCTTCTCTCGATTTGCGGAGCTCGCCTTCCGACTTCTTCAACTTCTTCGTCAGGTGAAGGACCTCCTTTTTTAACCGCTGGATCGTCGATTTCAGCGGGACCCCCAGGGGCAAGGGGAGTGCTTCTGCAGGACACTGCCATCGGAAGGTAAAAGCGTCAAAGAACGACTCATTGCAAGGAGAAAAGCAGAAAGAAGGAGGAAGGGGAGGGAGAAGCCATCCACAATAAGAAATTTGACTTTATTGATTGAATAATTTTGAAGACAAATATAAAGGAAATATTGCGACAAAATAAGGGTACAAGATCTGAGGTCTCAGACATCAGGGGTGGGAGGTGGAGAACTCGGTGCGGGGGCTGCGACCGCGGTGGCGGCGGACGAGGGGCCGGCCTCGTCTTCAGACTCCTCAAGGAAGCCGAGGTCGAGCTTGGGAAATTTGCTGGCCACCTTCTCTTGGCAGAGCTCGAACTCCTTGGTGAACGCCTCCTGGCCGAACTGGACATTCAGGTCCCTCATCTCCGTGGAGGCCTTGAATTCCTCCATCGCAAGGGCCCTGGCCTCCGAGACCAGGACCGGAGTTTGCTCGACCAAATGGGCAACCTCGGCCTCCGCTTTCCTCGCCGACTCCTCCAAGATCTGCCTCTCCTCCTCCCGGGCCTGCTTCTCTCTTTCCAGGGCCTCCTGGAGGGTGGCTACTTCAGCCGACTTCGCTTGGAGGCGGGCAACCTCGGCTTGGCAGCGTTCCTCCACCTGGAGGATGTCCCTCCTCATGCGGCTCACCGCCTCGATATAGGCGAAGAGCTGGTGCCCAATCTGTGAAATGGATAGAGAATTACGACAGAGGCCGAGTGACTGTTTAAATAAAGATCCGTTTACCTCGAGGAAGGACCCCAAAGAGTCCCAAGCCCGCTGCTCAGGATCGACGCGGTCGATCCTCCCCACGACGTCGGAAGGATGCAGCCGTCGATCAACCGCCTGATCAAGTCCCTATCATTGAAGGGATTCTCCGATCCCTCCTCGGAGCAGACAGACTCATCTACAGCAGCTCGGTGGCTACTCACCCTGCGAGCCACCGATTTCCTCCTCCTCCCTGCGGCGGGCGCCTCCGTGGAGTGAACCCCCGGAGCGGGGGCCCCAGTCGGCGGGCTCCTCGAGGAGGCCCGGGGAGCCATTGGCTCGGCATCTGAAGGAATGTCGATGGCCGGGGCCACCTGGACGGGCGCAGCCAAGCTCGTCTCCTCCGCCCTGGCCCTCTTCGCCGATCTGGAGGCCACCGCGCCCTTTCTCTTTTGAGCTCTCATGCCCCTAGCGAGCATCCGCGTTGCTTCGGCGTCCATTGCTAAAAAAAAAAAAAAAAAAAAAAAAAGAAGAAAGAAAAGAAAGAGAAGAAGGAAAAGGGGAAAAAGAAGCAACACCGATCAATCAAGAGTCAAAAAAAAAAAAAAAAGAGAAGAGAAAGAAAAAGAAGAGAGTGGGAAGGAAAAAGAAGTAAAGAGAAGAAGAGGAAGGCAAGAAAAGAAAAGATAAGATGAATACTCACTGGATCCTGGGGGCTCAGGCCGATGTTGAAAAGAAACTACTCCCTCAAAAGATTAGGAAGGGAAGGAGCGGGATAAGTTAGAAGCTTCTGGGCGGCCTGGAGGTCGTCCTCCCCCAGGCTGGGAGCCCGGCGGACGGAATCCCTCAGAGAACCCCAAGGGGGCAGGCCCAGTTCCAGGGTCGGGCAGTGGACGAAGAGGTATTTTTCCTTCCAATTGTGAATCGAAGAAGGGGCGCCTTTCAGCAACCCCTTCTTACCAAACTGGGGGGAGAAGTACCACCAGTCCTTCGCGAAGGATGGCGTTTGAAGGTATAAAAATGCCTAAACAAGGAGAGAGACGGCTAAACCTCGACTACGTGGCAGAGGGAGAGAAACCCTATCAAAAACCTAAAGGAATTCGGGGCCACGGAAGCGAGAGAGATGTCCAAGAAGTGGAAGAAGGCAGCGACAAAGGCAGGAAGCGGAAGCCGGAGTCCGGCATGGAACGTTTCCTGATACAAACAAAAGCGACCGGGAGGAGGAGTGCTGGCCCGGTCAGAGGGGCCAGGTAGCTCCAGGTCGTACTCTGGAGGAACCCCATACTGAACCCTTATCAGAAGGAGTTCCTCTGAAGTCGAGGAACATGAAATAACGCCCGGTGCGAAAATCGGGCGAGGCCCAGCCCCGGACGTGGGTTCGTCCACAGAGACAGGGACCTGGGGGTTTGAAGTAGAAGAACTCTCGGAACTGCTGGGAGCAGAAGAGCCAGAGGACATTTTGAGTAGTTTCGAAGGGGGGATCTAAAGGACCCTAAAAAGATGGACCGAAAGGGGAACGAAAGGCCGAAGACTAACTCGGAGGGATGCACAAAAGTAATGATGAGAAAAGAAGCCCCTAGGCGGTGAGAGGAAGGTGGGCACTAACCTATATTGCTCTGAGGGACCTGAGGGACGAAAAACGGGAGGCGCCTATGGCTCGAGAAGACGCTCACTAAAGCAGGGCTCTCGGAGAGAAGACAGACACCAGCGAAAACTCAGGAATGGAGTAGGATGCCTAAAGGAGGGAGGACGGGTTTAAATAGACCCTGGGATCCGGCGCCATAATGATCGTGAATCCCCCGGGCCAGTCCGCATCCGACACGTGTCCCACTCCCCCTGGCAGACGGCTAAAAGCGGCTGAGGGTTGGCAGGATCATAATTGCACCGTACCTAGGCTAGTGTACCTGCGGGAATTTTGAAGCATCCCCTCGTACTGCCCCAATTCGAAAAGACTCCGGCACGCGCACATTTAATGCCAAAATATCCGGAGGCGGCAGTGCGCAGGATTCGAAGGGACAGTTTCGGATGTGCCCATCTCTCTCTCTGTGTACTTCCTTCGTTTGAAATTCAAACTCGAAAGTAGGGGGACTGGTGTTGGGTATAAAATACCCATAGCCGAAGTCCTCAGTAGAATCGACTACATGATAACTTCGCCCGGCCTCCTACGAGAGCCGGACTCCTTCACCGAGAACTCCAACAACTTCAGCCGCAAGCAGACTCCGCCCGGACTCCTACGGGAGCCGGGCTCCACCGCCGACATCGACTACAGGACAGCTCCGCCCGGACTCCTACGGGAGCCGGGCTCCACCGCCGACATCGACTACAGGACAACTCCGCCCGGACTCCTAAGGGAGCCGGGCTCCGCCGCCGACATCGACTACAGGACAGCTCCGCCCGGACTCCTACGGGAGTCGGGCTCCGCCGCCGACATCGACTACAGGACAGCTCCGTCCGGACTCCTACGGGAGCCGGGCTCCACCGCCGACATCGACTACAGGACAGCTCTACCCGGACTCCTACGGGAGCCGGGCTCCGCCGCCGATATCGACTACAGGACAACTCCGCCCGGACTCCTACGGGAACCGGGCTCTGCCGTCGACATCGACTACAGGACAGCTCCGCCCGGACTCCTACGGGAGCCGGGCTCCGCCGCCGACATCGACTACAGGACAGCTCCGCCCGAACTCCTACGGGAGCCGGGCTCCGTCCTCAGCATCAACCGCTGGTAGGCCTCGTCCGGACTCCTACGGGAGCCGGACCTCCCCTCTGACTTTAATTGCAGGGAGACTTAGCCCGGACTCTTATGGGAGCCGGGCTTCATCCTCGACGCCAACAAATTCAGCCACAAGCAGACTCCGTCCGGACTCCTACGGGAGCCGGGCTCCGCCGCCGACATCGACTACAGGACAGCTCCGCCCGGACTCCTACGGGAGCCTGGCTCCGTCCTCAACGTCAACTGCTGGTAAGCCCCGCCTGGACTCCTACGGGAGCCGGACTTCACCATTAACCTTGACTGCAGGAAGACTTCGCCCGGACTCCTACGGGAGTCGAGCTTCGTCCTCAACTCCAACAGCTGCAAGGCAGACTGCGACCGGACTCCTACGGGAGCCGGATGGACTCCTACGGGAGCCGGACTCCGCCGATAACTTCAGCAGCGAGCAGACTCCGCCCGGACTCCTACGGGAGCCGGGCTCCGTCCTCAACGTCAACTGCTGGTAAGCCCCGCCCGGATTCCTACGAGAGCCAGACTTCGCCTTTAACCTTGACTGCAGGAAAACTTCGCCCGGACTCCTATGGGAGCCGAGCTTCATCCTCAACTCCAACAACTGCAAGGCAGACTGCGATCGGACTCCTACGGGAGCCGGACGGACTCCTACGGGAGCCGGACTCTGCCGATAACTTCAGCAGCGAGCAAACTCCGCCCGGACTCCCACGGGAGCCGGGCTCCATCCTCAACGTGAACTGCTGGTAAGCCCCGCCTGGACTCCTACGGGAGCCGGACTTCGCCTTTAACCTTGACTGCAGGAAAACTTCGCCCGGACTCCTACGGGAGCCAGGCTCCATCCTCGATTCCAATGGCTGCAGACGGTCTTCATCCGGACCTCTACGGTGGCCGGACTCTGACCACTGTCGAACTTCAGCCGACAGATCAGCACTCCCAGGCCACAATCGCGGCCACGATTCTGCTACATTTCCTGCGGCGGATTCTGTGCAGCCCCACCACTCCCTGACAGGCCGCAGTAATGATCACAGCACTGCTCCACTCCCTATGACAGATCCCGCGCGGCTCCATTACTACCTGACCAGCCACGATAAACGGCCACGATCCTGCTCCACCTCCTGCAACGGATACTGCACGATTCTCCCATCCACTGGCAAGTCACGACGACAAACGCCACCCCACTTCGTGCGGCAGACTCCACGTGGCACGCCCCAGCGATAGCCACGGGTCCGTTCCACTACGCTTCGCAGCAAACTCCGCCTGACCCTGGGTAGTCCACTGCCAGACGGTTACAAACGTTGCCATCAATCCGTTGCTTCCTCCGCCTATAAAAGGGGGGACCCAGATATGTTATTCTATAAGCTCATTTCTTATCTCAAAACTCTGCTAAATTCTTCGTTCGAGCACTCCATTCTTGTTGAGGCAGAGAACTGACTTGAGCGTCGGAGGGTCTTGCCGGAGCAACCCCACCTCCGGTTTAGACTTCCTTTGCAGGTCCCGGCAGTGACCGTGGCTTCCCCAACTCCAGCTTCTCCGACACAGGCAGATTTTTGCACCAACACTAACCTTGTTGATCTGGGCTTGAGGATGATGTTGCAAGCCGCACACGCGTCCGGCCTCTAGGAGTCGTCCACACGAGCCACGAATCTCGATCAGAAGTCCTGCTTCAGGAAATCAGCACAGTATGCTAGTACTGCGCTGATCCTTCTTTGATGGTTGATCAGGTGCCTCCTTCTTCTTGATTTGGACTCTTCCAAAGATAGAAAGTAAAAGGAGGAGTTTCAGATCTGTGACACTCTCAGGAAACTCAAGATGGAGGGAGGAAAGATATGAAAATAAAAACCCAAGAAGAAGACCCTCTTCTTCTTCACGTTTTTCTCTCTAGACACCCAAACTTGCATCTTTTATATCTCCACGACCCAAAGGTATTTCTCTCTGATTTTTGGATGGTATAAAGGATCTTAAATTTATAATTTCTCCTAAAATTTCACGAAGAAACTCATCTTATATAGAGAGATATGATAGAGTCCTTGTCTAGGTCAAACACCTAGTCAAGGCTTATCCAAACATGGCAAGTTAAGGGACGCCCAACTCTTGAGCACCTCCTTCATATTTTCATGTATGGATCAACAAAAAAGGGTACACAATGTATACCCTAAAATCCATAAAAATTCCAAAAAAAATTTGGATAAATTCGGTGCAAAATTGAAAGAGTTTTGGATTTCTAAAACTCTATCTCATAGAATTCGAAATCCAAACTTATTCCTTTTAGATTTGATCCAAACCACCTTCCATGTAAGAAAGAAGAGAGGAGACCTTTTGTGAACGTAGGAGAGATTTGAGAGAGGGCTTTTGTCACACAAAATAAGTGGAGATTGGCGTTGAATAAGAGAGAGGGCGTGGAGAAGGCTTATGTGGCGCAAGGTGGAATCCTAGTCTTACTAGGATTCTGTCTTATGACTTATTTTAATTTGGTTTCCCAAACCAAATCAAATCAAAATTAGATCAACCCAATTAAAATAGGTCTTAACCCAATTAAGAACCTAATTTAATCAGATTAAATTAGATTTAAATCTAATTTAATTTTCTAATCAAATTAGAAATTAGATTGACCCAAGTCCTAGTTGAACTAGGACTAGTTTTTTCTTGCACTTGGCTTATCCAATAAACCAATTGAACTTGATCCAATCAAGCCCAAACTAAATCTAATTAAATTATATTTAATTAGACTTAATCTCAGCCCATTGGCTTAATTAAATTAAGCCAATCAGCAATCGAATTGCTAATAGTTCCTCCTGCAACACTTGCACTGGGTTAAATGTCAATCGTATTGATCATTTAACCCTAGAACGATTCTTAATCATTGATCAACCATCTGATCGGATCATGAACTCTAATATGTGTGATCTCATAGGTCTGAACCTAAGCCGGTAGCATAGGAATAAATTTTTATACCAATCGAAGTGACCATCTAGCAATGGTACCCGACGATCGGATAGGTCGAATGTGTAGAACAACATCCTTAGAACCCATGCGGATATAGTTTTCATATAATTCATCCCCTTGACCAAAATGATCATAGGAAACCCCAGAGCTCAACTGTCAACTCTGATCAGGTTGTCCACATTGTATTTCAAAATATCAAATCCATCTGATGGATTACCCTAGCCAAGGTTTTGCTAAATTGAAATACAGCGACTCATTCTTCTCCAACTCTTGGAGTGGTCAATCCCATCTCGATCACACTCTGACTTCGCAAGTACTTGACTGTGCCTAGAAGCCTTCCGTCCCTGAATTAGAAATTCAGTTAGTCCAGTACCAAAGCACAGTGAGTTGCTTGCAAGTCACTGAGGCGATCTCAAGTCTAAGGGACACTTATACCTATATCCCATCAGAGACATTCTCGACAGCAGAATGCTCTGGGGTTGGTCACGTTCAATGATGATGTACCCTTATATCTCACCTGTATGCCATACCAGTATCTTCACACTCCTTGGTTAAGAGGACAACCAACCCATATGGCCTACAGCGACCTATGCTCGATAGAAGCTGTCGTCCTTATTAACAGCTTATCATTTGGTCGTGAACAGTTTTAAGGACTAATCGATAAATCCTCTCTTTATCGAACTTAAATAGTCCTAAGGACTTCATCATAACAACGGAGTTCATTAGAAGATGAAAGCTTATGATGAAGATGCCAAATATATTTTATTTATTAACAAATCAATTACAATACTTGGTTGCTCAACCGTCAACAGCTTGACGATTGGCTTTTTGGGACACATTTTCCAACAAACACAAAACACAATAACAATCATATAATCATGCCAAAAATTTATATTAGGATGCAATTGAAGTCATAACATATGACAAGCATATTGAAAAATAAAGTAACCCCTAATCATATTAGGCATGCATAATACCCTTAACCATTTATTGATTTAAGCATGAAGCTACCATGATAAAATAAATTTTAAATTATCAAAAATTTATAATTCTAATAATTAAAATTTAAAATTATGATACATATAAAGTCAAAAATATTTTTTGAGATTAAAGATCAATGCTAAAAATTAATGCAATATTTTTGGCAATGTATGATCAATAACAATTCTATGCAACTTTTTTGCAATTGTTTGATCGAATCAAACAAGGGTGGCTCTGATACCACTATTGTGTTCCGACCACACAGTGAAAAGTAATTTTCAAAAATTTTAAGATCAAACAAGTCAATAGCTTTAACAATTAAAACTATTGACCCGAACCCAAAATCCTAGAATCATCTTGTCGACAACGATCAAAACAAAATAAGCATGCAAAAGAGATAGAATTTTTACTTTCATCAAAAAGGATGAAGTGACACATTGGTGTTTTCCATGAGACTCCAAAGTAGAAGTCCACCAATGGTGATCCACACAAAAGTTGGCCAAGGTCCTTCCTAATCGATGCACCACCGCAGCCTTATCTTCTCAAGAATATTGTCAGCTTTGAACTCGTGGTAGGATCGTGTCAAAACCTAGTTGCTTCCAAGATTGCCACTAGGATCACGCCAAGAAGACACTCTTCAAATATCTCACAACCTAGGATTTGATTTTTGGCTCCAACATATAGAAAAACCAAATCCTAAGGTACACTAGCAACATTTGCTAAAAATCTCACCACCCTTCTTTCAACTTTTGCCACTTAATTTTTCCTTGCCTTTTTCTTAAATTTTTTTCCAAAATTTTTTTATGATTTTCACATCCCTTCTCTCTGGTTTCAACCCAAAAACTCAATAGCAAAGCCATGTTTAAATAAGGGACCAAGGAACATATCATGGGACCAAGGGGCGCCAACCTTTGGCACTCCAAATTCTCATGCGGTGAATAAATTCATTGTGTAGAATTATGGCACATGAGAGACTTCTCACAGAAGGACACTCCCTCTTCTATGTGCCATAAAAATTCTATTTAATTTTAGCAACAAATCAAAGGGCTTCTGGTTCATCATTTAAGGCAACACGTAAAGATAAGAGTCTTCATGAAGGACTCTCCATCTTCACATGGTAAAATGAGTGGGGCAGCATTTATTTTTGGGCATGGCTTCTTGTGGATGCAAAAGAGTCCTTCTCTATTTGAAATTATTTCAAGTTGGATAGGAAACTAATTAAGATAGACCCAATCCCATTAGGTCAAAGACAACTGGTCTAGGTTAGCTCAAACACTTTGATCTAAACCAATTTAGAAACTTGGGTTAATACAATGTGCTAGCATATCTAATTAATCCATAGAATTTATATTAAACTCTAATCAAATTAGATCAAAATTAAATCTCAAAGTGTGTGACCCATTGGGTTCCAAATCTAGCCAGCAGTGGACCAAAACTTTCGACATAACCCTAATCCAATGAGATTAGGTCACGCGAAGAGTCCCAACCAACTTGGACTATTCCAAATTGATTTTAGAATTAAACTCTTTTAATTCTAATGAATCTATAAGTCAAAATTGATGTCTAGCAATGTATCATGACTACTCGAAAGATTTAAAATTTTGATAAAAAATTATCAAAATATCCTTCAGTGGTAGGTTACCATGTAATTCAATCTTTCAGTCAAACAACATCTCAGATGAGCGGTGAACATAAAAATATGTCAAACTCAATCACTAATCATTATGTATCTTGATCAGAAGGTGATATTTAGTTGATGATATATTAGAAACTTTTTTCTAATTATCATCCTGCTTTGGCCAAAGACTTTCGAATCAACGATCTATGAGATCACATAGGATGTTCGCTCCCCTTATTAGGAGTGATGGATCTCTTATTGATTACTCACAACCTCTATGCACTCTTCACCATATCCAGAATACCCCATATAAGGATCAAAGAACCAAGTTAGGAAGTGAATCAAAATATGGACCCAAATACATAAGGTACCATGGCTATCTCAGGTCTAAGGATTATTTACACAACTCTCACTAGAGAATCATCAGTTGACATATAAATAAGACTCCATCTAATATTCTCTCATTGGTCTATTCAGTGAACTTATTCTCTAATGAGCACCCATATTCTTGTATTAATGTCACCCATAAGTGGTTGTGAGATCAACCACCCTCATTTTTGAGCATACATAGGACATGCCAGTCTTACCGTATCATTAATCTCCAACTCAATTAACCAACGACTAGAAATATTTTAGGTCATGGCTATCAAGGATTTAGGTCTCACTGACGTAATCTCATCACGACCCTAAAACCATTGTCCGGACCTATAGGGTTCATTATAATCTTAAAAATAATAAGATGCAGCATATAATGAATCAAAAATATCTATTTTATTAATAATATAAATATTAATTACATGAATCTGAAAGATAAATTATAATAAATACCTTATCGCATCTCATATATGATTAGCTTGTAGGGTATTATTCTTTCAAAATGGACTCTATGTATACCAACCAAGTTTGGACTTTGGTTGATGCGCCTGTGGGTGTGACCCTAATAGGCTGCAAATGAATCTTTAAGAGGAAGATAGGAGCAAATGGCCAAGTAGAGACCTACAAAGCCAGGCTGATAGTAGAAAGTTTCAGATAAAAATAAGGTGTTGATTATGAAGAAATCTTATCACTGTTAGCCATGCTCAAGTCTATTCGGATTATGCTTGCTATTGTTGCATACCATGACTATAAGATCTGACAGATAGATGTCAAAACTATCTTCCTCAAGAAAATCTTGAGGAAGAAGTCTATATGACTCAGTTAGAGAAATTTATCTCTAGTGGGAGAGCAAATCAAGTATGCAAGCTGAATATATCCATTTATGGATTAAAACAAGTATCGAGGAGTTGAAACATCCATTTTGATGAGACAGTCAAATCATTTGATTTTATCAAAAATATGGATGAACCTTGTGTATACAAGAAGACTAGTAGGAGTGGTATTGTCTTCTTGGTCTTATATGTGGATGACATACTACTCATTGGGAATGATATCCCGATGTTGCAATTAGTCAAGATATGGCTATCACAAAAATTTTTTGATAAAAGACTTGGGTGAAACATCCTATATACTTGGTATAAAGATCTATAGAGATAGATCAAAAAGGATGCTTAGCTTGTCGCAGTTTAGGTACATAGACCTTGTATTGAAGAAGTTCAATATGGAGGAAAGTAAAAGAGGTTACTTGTCTATGGGTCATGGCATACAATTTTCTAAGAAGATGTCTCCTAAGACACCTGAAGAGAGAAATAAAATAAGTTCTATTCCTTATGCTTTGGTTGTAGAATCAATAATGTATACTACGTTATGTACCAGGCCTGAGGTGGCTTATGCCTTGGACATTGTAAGCAGATTTCAGACTGATCTTGGGGATGATTATTGAAAAGCTGTGAAAAATATACCAAGTACTTGAGAAGGACTAGAGATATTTTTCTCATATATGAAGGATCTGATTTAAAACTAGAAGGATATACTGATTCTAGTTTTCAATCAGATCCGGATGATAGCAAATCTATATCTAGATATGTGTTCACTCTGTATGATAGGGCAGTAAGTTGGAAGAGTTTCAAACAGCAAACTGTTACTGACTCAGTCACTGAGGCTGAGTGTATTGCGGCTAGTGAGACTGCTAAGGAGGCTATCTAGATGAAAAAATTCATCTCAAAATTGGGTATGGTTTCAGAGATTTAACAACCAGTGCCACTTTATTGTGATAATACTAGGGCAGTTGCTCAAGCCAAAGAATCAAGGTCTCATCATAAATCCAAGTACATCCTAAGATTGTTCCACCCTATTCAGAAGATAGTCGAAAGATGGAATGTGATCGTAAAATGAGTTGATACCAAAAATAATATAGTGGACCTATTCACTAAGGCCTTATTATTACAGTAGTTTGATCTCCACCTTGATTGCATGGACATCAAGTATAGGGGCGATTGACTTTAGTACAAGTGGAAGACTAAAAGAATAATGCCCTACAAGTCAGTCACATATGGGATGCGATCGGATATTTTTTATAATTTATCTTTCAAACTCATGTAATTGACATTAATATTTAATAAAATAGGTATTTTTGATTTTATGCTGCATCTTTGTTTTTAAGATTATAATGACCCCATAGGTCTGGGCAATGGTCTTAGGGTCGTGATGAGATCATGCCAGTGAGACCTAAATTTTTGATAGCTATGATCTAAAATATTCTCAGTCATTGGCTCATTAAGTCAGAGATCAATAATACCGGTAAGACTGGCATGTCCTATGTATACTCCGAGATGAGGATGGTTGATCTCACAGCCATTTGTGTGGTGACACTAATACAAGAATATGGATGCTCATTAGAGAATAAGTTCACTGAATAGATCTATGAGAGAACATCTGATGGAGTCTTATTTATATGTCAGCTGATAGTTCTCTAGTGGGAGTTGTGTAAGTGATCCTTTGACCTGAGATCGCTATGGTACCTTATGTACATGAATCCATATTTTGGTTCACTTCTTTTGATTCTCTGATCTTTGTATAGGATGTTCTAGATGTGGTAAAGTATGTATAGAGATTGTGAGTGATCAATAAGAGATCAGTCATCCCTAATAAGGAGAGCGAACATCCTATGTGATCTCATAAGTTGATGATTTTGAAAGTCTTTGACCAAAATAGGATGATAATTAGAAAAAAAATTTTAATGTATCATCAACTGAATCATCACCTTCTGATAGAGATATATATAGATAAGCAATTAGGTTTGACATATTTTCATACCCACAGCTCATCTGAGATGTTGTTTGATTGAAGGATTGAATTACACAATAACTTACCACTGAAAGATATTTTGATAATTTTTTATCAAAATTTTAAATCTTTTGGATAGTCATAATATATTGCTAGATATCAATCTTGACTTGTAAACTCATTAGAATTAAAAAAATTTAATTCAAAAATTAATTAAGAAGAGTCCTAGTTGATTGGAACTCTTGAGTTGACCTAATCAAACCAAATTAGGGTTACATCAAGAGTCCGTATCCACTACTGGCTAGATTTGGAGCCCAATGGGTCACACACTTTGGGATTTAATCTTAATCTAATTTAATTAAAATTTAATATAAATCTTAAGGATTAATTTGATATGCTAGCATATTGTATTAACTCAAGTTCCTAAATAGGTTCAGTTTAAAGCGTTTGAGCTAAACTAGACCAATTGCCTTTGACCTAATGGGATTGAGTCTAATTTAATTTAGTTCTTATCCAACTTGAAAATATTTTAAGTTTGAAAAGAGTCCTTTGCACCCACCAGGTCTCACACCAAAAATTTAATGCTGCCCCCTCTTAATTTGCATTGAGATATGAAGAGTCCTTCTTAAAGAAGACTCTTATCTTATGTCTTTGTTTCTTATCCAGTACCTTAATTATTACATGCCAATTTATTGTGAAAAATTTATGGGGTATAGAAGAAGAGGAGTCCTTCTATGTGAAAGCTTTTCTATGCCAAAATAAATCATGATGATTTATTTCACTGCATGAGAAGTTGGAGCGCCAAAAGTTGGCGCCCCTTGGTCCTTCCTCATCCCTTCTTAGCCTATATATATGGGGCATCCCATATGGGCTAGGTACTGAATTTTGGATGAAAATTAGAGCCAATTAGCATGTAAAAGAGAAAAGAAAGTTTGAAAAAAGTTTGAGAAAAAGAGAAAGAAAAATTGAGAGGAAAAAGTTGTAAGAAGGGTGGTGAGAGAATTAGCAAGTGTTGCTGGTTAGCCCTAGAGTTTGATTTTTCCATATGTTGGAGCCCAAAATCAAATCCTAAATTTTGAGACTTCTGAAGAGTGTTCTTTTAGCATAATTTTAGTAGTAAAATCGAAGATGACTGAGCTTTAGTGTGATCATACTTCGAGTTCGAAGTCGATAGTATTCTTGTAAAAAAAAGGCTGTGGTAGTGCATCGGTTAGGAAGGACCTTGGCCAACTACCATGTGGATCATCATTGGAGGGCTTCTACTTTAGAGTCTCATAGAGATCACCATCATACCATACTGCTCATTGGAGGAGGTATAAACTTCTATCTCTTTGCATGCTTGTTTTTTTATTTTATTCAACATCTACAAGGTGATTCTAGGATTTGTATTTTGGTTCGATAGTTTTAATTGTTAAAGCTATTGATATATTTATTTTAAAATATTTTAAAAATCAATTATTGCTGCATGATCAAAACCCAATATGGATTACCTTAGTTAAGATTTTACTAAATTAAAATATAGTGATGCATCAGCTCCTATAATCTGGAGGGGTCAATTCCATCTTGATCCATATACGGATTTCATAAGTACTTGACTATACCCAATAGCTTTCCGTCATTGTATTAGAAATACAGATAGTCTAGCACCAAAGCATAGTGAATTGCTTATAAGTTAGTATGGTGATCTCAGATCTGAAGGACACTTATGCCTATATGCTTTGCATCAGCAGGTGAGTCACTTGTTCAGTGATGATGTACTTCTGCATCTCATCTATATGCTATACCAGTATCTCCATACTCTTTGGACAACCAACTTACATTACACACAACGACCTTCACTCGATAAACATCATGATCCTTTAATGATGTATTATTTGATCACAAATATATTTAAAAACTATATGATAAATCCTCCTTTATCGATTACTTTATACTTCATCACAACACAAGAGTTCTAGCAAGGAAGATGCAACTTTGTGATGAATGATACCAAAATATCTTTTATTTATTGATTACTAATTCATATACATATTACAAAATGAGCACAATCATCCAAACGATTGGCTTCAAGATATATTTTTCAACAACTCCCACTTGAACTAAAGCCCATCGGAGCAATATCTTATACCCATGTTCCATTTATGCTCACAGAACTCTTTAATCCTGAGAGCTTTAATGAAGGGATCAGTTATTTTCTCCTTTCCATTAATCTTCTGAAGCTCGATATCATCTCGATCCATGATCTCACGTACAAGGTGATAGAGATACAAAATATGTTTGATATGTTGTCATGATTTTAGTTCTTTCGCTTGAGCTATGGCTCCAGTGCTGTCACAATACAGCAGAATAGGGCTATCAATAGAGAGTGTAACTCCAAGCTCGGTGATGAACTTTCACAATCACACCGCCTCCTTTGCAGCATCGGATACAGCAATGTATTCTGCTTCGTATATAAAATTGGCCATAATATGTTGCTTGAAACTCTTCCAGTAAATTGCTCCTCCATTTAAGGTAAATACGTAGCCCAACATGCTTCTACTGTTATCATGGTCTAACTAAAAACTGAAATCAATATATCCCATAAGTTTCTAGTCATTATCTCGATAGATAAACCATTGGTCCTTAGTATTTCTTAAATACTTAAGGATTGTCTTCACAACTTTTTAATGATTTTTACCCAGATCAGACTGATACCTACTCACTACCCCTAATGAATATGTCACATCCGATCTCGTACACATCATAGCATATATGATAGACCATACTATCGAAGTATATGGGATCCTACTCATATGCTCTCTCTCCTGAGGGGTTGTCAGACAATCTTTCTTGAAGAGAGTAATTCCATGGCCTATTGAAAGATAGCCTTTCTTAAAATTCTTCATGTTGAATAGTTTCAATATGGTATCGATATATGTGGATTGAAACAATCCAAACAACCTTCTAGATCTATCTTTATAGATCTTCATCCCTAGGGTGTAAGATGCTTCTCCCAAATCTTCCATGAAGAACTATGATGTGAGCCACAGTTTTACACTTTACAAAGTTGGAATGTCATTTTCTATTAACAGTATGTCATCTACATATGTTGCCCAGCTATGCAACCTAAGAGTGGGGAAAGGGTGAATTGGATATTTAAAAATTTAAAATTAATCTAGAACCACAAGGATTAAGTAATAAAAGGCAAGTTAGTTGAAGTAAGTGATTTAAGCAAAATGAAGATATTAGATGCAAGAGTGCAAGAAGAAAAAAAAAATAGGATAGAAAATAAGTAAGCACACCACAAACAACCAAGACTTATAGTGGTTCGATGCCAACCTTGCACCTACATCCACTCCCCATGCTCCTACTTGAGAATTCAAATCCACTAAACCGTATTCAACAAGAATACAATATCGGTACCTCTGACTCTAGCTATCCCAAGCTAGAATATTTATTTCTCAAGTACAAGCCAATCTAATATAATCCAATTCAAGGTTCGGATCAACCTTTTCACATTTTGAAATCCTTCTAAAACTAAAAATCAACTCAAAAACAGAATATAACAGTTAATCACACAGAAATACAAATGTAGCTCCTTTAATGAGCAAATAAAACTTTAAATGCACTTTACACAATAAGAAGGAAGCTTTTCTGATTTTTCTCAAGGTGGTTGAAGACTTGAATGAGCTCTTGAGGGGTTGGTGAACTTGAAATGAAAGCTTCTTTAATTTCAAGAAGGCTCTTTGCTTAGGACTAAAATGAATACTTGAAAAACCTTCAATCTCTTCTCTTTTAAGTATCTTTTATAGCTTCAAATGATGGTGGAGAGTGATCTGAGTAGTTTTAGAGCCATTGAAGATTATTAAATGAGCATTAAATGCGCCAAAATGAGCTAAAAAACTAGCTGTTACAGAGTTTTTCCATCGCAGGGGTCGACTCATAAGGTCGACTCATACACATGAGTCGACTCATGGGGTCGACTTCTGTGGCACAGAATAGAAAATGATTGTTCTGTAATTTTGACGTACATAGCAACAGAGGTCGACTCATAGGGTTGACTCATGCACAGAGGTCGACTCATGGGGTCGACTCAATTGGATGTGCCAGCCAAAAAACAGCATGCCGTTCAGCCCCATTTGACATGAGTCGACTCATAGGGTCGATTCAATTTTATAAACATGATTTTCTTTCAAAATACACATCCAAAAATATTGAGATTGCCTCCAAGAGATCATAAATCTTCTATTCTTGCTCTTGAGGCTTTCAAGTTAGGACTTGGTGAAATTATGATTTTATTCCTGAAAAATAATAATTTTTTTTCCAAGCCAAAATCATTAGTAACCCCCTCAAATATTTTGTAATCATCAAAATCAATTCAAGGAGCAACAATCTCCCCTTTTTTGATGATGATAAAATACTTGAGCAAAAACAGAGTATAATATATATAAGACATTGAACATGAATTTTAAATTTATGAAAATGCATCACTTAAACATCATAGCTAGTTATTTGAATGAAATGCATCATGAATAGTTTGAAGATCAATTTGAAATTTGCTTATTAGATCATTTGCTTTGAAAATTGCTAACAATTGTGGTTCTTTAACATATTTGTTTTGACAATTTTGCTCATTTGCTTTGACAATTTTGCTTATTACTCTCGATTCTATTTCTCTATTGCTTATTGCTCGATCTTAATTTTTGATTCTCTACTCTCCCTTTTTGACAGCATCAATTAAGATCTTAAGAGATTTTGAAAAGAAAAAAAAAAGATAACATAAAGAATATATTTTCTCTACTCTCCCTTTTTGATACCATATTTTATTTCTTTACTCTCCCTCTTTCATTATTTATTTCTCTACTTTCCCTCACTATAGCAATTATAAAAGACATATTAATTTGCTCATTTAGAAGATATTGCTATTCATGATATTTCATCACACATATATGAGTCATTTTTCATATCTTATAATTAAAATATTTTAATTGATCCTATTCATAAACATTAATCCAAAGACATTCATTGAAATTCAAAGCATAAAAATATATATATCCAAAATGTGACTGAATATATAGGTATCCCAATACATATGAGTCAACTCAAAATACAAAAGTCATGGATAAAAACTATCCAAGAGTCAATCAGCCAACAAAATATAAAGGCCATAAGATAGAGCCTAGACAAAAATAAAATAAAAAAAAAATTAACTATTCTAGATCTAATAGATATCATGGCTAGAGGGATCAGAATCTGAAGAGTCAGAGATATGATGAGGAGATGTAGGATCAAATCCATAGGCATGATTTCGACCATGTCTGCCTCGGCCACGGATAGTACTGGCATAAGTAGAGGGACGAGAGGATCCTGGAGCCTGGGAAGCTACAGACTGTGCTAGAAGAGAAAGTCTGATGGTATCCAAAAGATCCAAGGCTCTCAATGCAAACTACATAGGGTACTAAACTGAGTAGAGACAGTCTCACTGGAGCCCCTGATCTCTCTCCTCAAAAAGTCAAATCCACTCTCTAAAACTCTCCGAAGTCTAGCCGCCTCTGCAGATAGATTGGAGACCTCTATGATGTCCTCATACGGTTGGAGATGGGCTAAGACTAAATCTTATCCCTGCAAGTCTAAAACTCTGCCTGTCAGTCTCAAAATATATCCCTTAAGCTGCTCAATACGTACGAATTGAGCAGTAAGCATCTGAAAGATAGTAGAGATATGAGAGATCATGGTCTGATCTGAAACAGCCTGAGAAGTCATCCACTGAGCAAAACCTAAGGTGGCAAACTACTGAGATAAAATGGAGGCAACACGTTGGGACATCAGCTCAATCTGATCATCTGCAAGTCTGAACTCCAAATGATCTACTCTGCTCCCAGACTGTGGAACTGAAGCATGCCTCCTCACTGACTCTGAGGGACCAGCCTCGTGATCAGACACAAACTGAATATCAGGAGATGCTCTGTGATCACGAGGAGGTGAAGACAGTCTCTCCTCCTCTGCTCTCTCCTCAGCTAGCTCCTCTGCTCTTTCCTCAACACCCTTTGACCAACCGCCATCAGTCTTTGAAAAACCCATACGGTGTAGTGTGTGGCAGTTGATGGTGTTAGAATGAGACAACCTAGTAACTGCCTCCCCCTCAAAATTGACTCTGAACCTTCTAAAGACCAGGATGAGTGCCATACCTATGGCAAGTGAGCCTTAGACCTATTTAGGGTCTCTCTCATGACCTCAATCATTAGAATAGGAAGGTTCAAGGGGGTCTCAGTGATCATATGATACATGATACAAATATCTCTACCAGATAAGAGGTCATGCCTGTCACTCCTAGGGACAAAAAGCTTGGTCACCATGTGATGTAAAAGCCTCATTTCCACTGAAGTATCTTGGCTTCTGTTGGGTATAAAATACCCCCCAGCCGAAGTTTGTGACAGGAGTGGCCCTCCGGGGATTCTGCCGACTTCCGACCTGCGGTGACATCCCCCGAACCTCTCTGGCAGTCGAGCCTCCGCAACACTCCCAAGTTTTGCCGACGGACGGACTCCACCCAAGCGTCCACAATGATCGACCACCTTCTAGAATCCGTCCCCAACTCCGACTGCAGGTGGACTTCATCTGGACTCCTACGGGAGCCGGACTTCGTCCCTAGCTTCAACTGAAGGAAGACTTCATCCGGACTCCTACGGGAGCCGGATTTCATCCCCAACTCTGACTGCAGGTGGACTTCATCCGAACTCCTACGGGAGCCGGACTTCGTCCCTAGCTTCAACTGAAGGAAGACTTCATCCGGACTCTTACGGGAGCCGGATTTCGTCCCCAACTCTGACTGCAGGTGGACTTCATCCGGACTCCTACGGGAGCCGGACTTCGTCACCGACTTCTACAGCACGTATACTTCATCCGGACTCCTACGAGAGCCAGATTTCATCCCCAACTTCGATTACAGGTGGACTTCATCCGGACTCCTACGGGAGCCAGACTTCGTCACCGACTTCTACAGTAGGTATACTTCATCCGGACTCCTACGGGAGCCAGATTTCGTCCCCAACTCGACTGCAGGTGGACTTCATCCAGACTCCTACGGGAGCCGGACTTCATCACCGACTTCTACAGCAGGTATACTTCATCCGGACTCCTATGGGAGCCGGATTTCGTCCCCAACTCCGACTGCAGGTGGACTTCATCCGGACTCCTACGGGAACCAGACTTCGTCCCTAGCTTCAACTGAAGGAAGACTTCATCCGAACTCCTACGGGAGCCGGATTTCATCCCCAACTCCGACTGCAGGTGGACTTCATCCGGACTCCTACGGGAGCCGAACTTCATCACCGACTTCTACAGTAGGTATACTTCATCTGGACTCCTACGGGAGCCAGACTTCGTCCCCGACTTCGACCATAGGTGGACTTCATCCAGACTCCTACGGGAGTCGGACTTCATCCCCGACTTCGATCGCAGGTGGACTTCATCCGGACTCCTACGGGAGCCGGACTCCGTCCTTAGCTTCAACTGAAGGAAGACTTCATCTAGACTCCTACGAGAGCCGGACTCCGAGCTCCTACCGCAAGCGACGATCTACTTCAAGTTTCTACCATGAACGATCCGTGCCGGATTCCCACCAAAGGCCTTCGTCCAAGCTTCCATTGCGGACGAACCTCCCCAGCATCATCTGACATCCACCGTCGGTCGGCCCTCTATCGAAGTCTGTGTGAAATCGGACTGCGTTTGCAGAAGGCCTCTGACCGAACTCCTACGATGAGTAATCCTCGCCTGTCGCCTTAGCGCATAAGACACCCAATGGGATTTGCAGCGTCCGAACCCCTTTCAGATGGACAGCTACCTCTCTCCGCCCGACATCTCAACTGAACTTCGGCCGACAGGCCTGGACCCCTGGCAGGCCACAGTAACGGCCACGACTCTGCTCCACTTCCTGCGACAGATCCCGCGCGGCTCCATTACTCCCTGGCAGGCCATGGTAACGGCCACGACTCTGCTCCACTTCCTGCGACGGATCCCGCACGGCTCCATTACTCCCTGGTAGGCCATGGTAACGGCCACGACTCTGCTCCACTTCCTGCGATGGATCCCGCACGACTCCATTACTCCCTGGCAGGCTGTGGTAACGGCCACTACTCTGCTCCACTTTCTGTGATAGATACCGCGCGGCTTCCCCACCCTCTAGCGAGTCGTGACAACGGACGCCGCTTCACTCTCCGCAATAGACTCCATGTGGCAGATCGCGGTAATGGCCACGATTTCACTCCACTACGTTTCATAACAGATTCCTCCTGGCCCCGAACGGCCCACTGCCAAACGGTTATGAATGTCGTCATCATCTATTGCACCCTCCGCCTATAAAAAGGGGACCCCAAATACGTTATTCTCTAAGTTCAAAAACTCTATCTCAAAACTTTGCTAAAATTTCCATTCGAGCACTCCATTCTTGTTAAGGCAGAGAACTGACTTGAGCGTCGGAGGGTCTTGCCGAAGCAACCCCAACTTCGGTTTAGACTTCTTTTGCAAGTCCCGACGGCGACCGCGACTCTCTCGACTCCAGCTTCTCCGATACAGGCAGATTTTTGCACCAACAGGATTGGTGCTAGAGGAAGGGTCTGTGTCTTCGCAGTATCCTTGTTCTTAAAGGAGCGCTCAACGGGACCGCCTCCGATCATCTTTTTCGACGACCTCTCCTCCTTTTCCCACTAGATCTTCGCCCGACGCCTCCCCGCAGAGCATCCACACGACAATCCACGGCCTCCACAGCCAGATCTCAGGCTCTGGCTTCACCTCCAGTTTTCCAGCCTCCTCCTCCTCCTCTGGCTACGACGGTTGGCACGGAACAATTCGACTTGCTGGCCCAGCAGGTCAGAGGCCTCGCTAAAGTGGTGCAGGCCATGCACCAGCAGCAACAGCCGCAGGCGTCAGTGCGGCTGGAGAGAATGTCGTCGAAACTCCAAAATCCGACAGTGGGATGGGCCACTTGGGCCAGTCACCCCGTCTTTCTCGAAAAGATGAATCCGAGGGTGGAGAGCCCTCAATCGGATCATGATTTCATCCCTGGAAGATCTCTACCTCCATTCTGCTAGAAGACCCTCGAGACCCGTAGTCGAGAGGATTTCCTGGATCGGAGGCTCCAGGAGATGAACCGGTGGATCGAAGAGCTCCGCCACGCTCCCCCCGCTTATGGTGAGGACATTTGTACTGACCCTCCCTTTTCTCAAATGATCATGCAGGAATCGATCCCGCCAAACTTCAAGCTCCCTCAATTTGAAAGCTACGATGGGACTTCCGACCTGGTTGATCACCTGGAGGCCTTCCGGACAATGATGCTGCTTCATGGTGCGCCCGACGCCATTCTGTGTCGAGCCTTCCCATCCACCTTGAAGGGAGCGGTGAAAAACTGGTACTCAGCACTGAAGTCGGGTATCATTTTTTCCTTTGATTAGATGAGCCACCAGTTTGTGGCTCATTTTGTTAGCAGCCGATGTCTCCGGAAGGGTTCAGAGTCCCTCATCAACATCAAGCAGAGGGAGGGGGAGTCCATTCGGGCCTACATCAACCGTTTTAATGTCGCCGCATTGGAGGTCCGAAACTTGGACCAGTCGGTAGCGATGGCCGCTCTGAAGGGTGGCCTTCAGAAGAACGACCTTCTGTTCTTCCTAGAAAAGAAGTACCCCAGAGATTTTGCTAATCTACTGGCTCGGGCTGAAGGGTATGCTCGAGCAGAAGAAGCCTTCAAAATGAAGGACGAGGAGACCGCGAGAGAGCGGCAGGCGGGAGTCCCGAGCTAGCCCTAGTTGAAAAAGGGCCGAGAGAAGCTCGACCACATTCTCAAACTCCTCCCGGGCACAAGCGCATCCAGACTCCTCCTCGGGCACGCAGGCAGGGAAGCCCGGAGCGACGGGCTCGGTGGGGCTCTCCCCCAGGAAGATTCCGCAACTATGCCCCCCTCAACGCATTGAAAATACAGGTGCTGATAGAGGTCAGAGAGCAGCTCTCAAGGTCGGAGAGGATGCGCATGCACCCCGAGAAGTGCAATCCTAACAAGTTTTGCCTCTACCATCGTGACCATGACCACGACACGGAGGAATGCATTCAGCTCCGAGATGAGATCGAGGAGCTCATCCGACGAGGTCGGCTCGACAGCTTCATTCAATGCTAGCCTGAGGGTAGGGAAGATCGGCCCAGGGCCCTGCCGCAGCCTGAGCCGCCAAGTAGGGAAGAGCAGCCCGGAGATTGGCCCCCAATTGGGATCATCAACTCTGTCTCTGGAGGATCTTGACAGGAAGCAGACCTTCCACAGCCCTAGAGTTTGAAAACTTGTAAATGAATTGCGAACGATCCCGCTTTAAATCAAGATTTCTTTCATACTTGCGCATCTTTCCCTTTTTGGCATAGACTTGTAACGACAGGGGACGACCCCAACGGACAACAAAAACAAACCCCAATGTGGGTAAGGCCGAAGGCTCGGTTATTTGTAGACCAGATGGGGGGAGAGGCTATACAGCGCCCATATGTGCCCTCACAGCCATGTTAGGGATAGGAGGAAAACTTTGCCCTAACATGAGCAAGGTCGAAGGCCCGATTATTTGTAGACCAGATAGGGGTAGAGGCCATACAGTGCCCATATGTGCCCCCACAGCTATGTTAGGGACAGGAGAAAAATCTCGCCCTAACATGAGCAAGGTCGAAGGCCCAGTTATTTGTATATCGGATGGGGGGAGAGGCCATACAGCACCCATATGTGCCCCCATAGCCATGATTAGGGATAGGAGGAGGACCTCTCCCTAACATGAGCAAGGTCGAAGGCCCGGTTGTTTGTAGATCGGATGGGAGGAGAGGCCATACAGCACCCATATGTGCCCCCACAGCCCCGTTAGGAACAGAAGGAGAACCTCGTCCTAACCTAAGCTGAAACCGATCACATCAGAAATAGGAGAAGAACCTCATCGCGACACCGACTAAGGTTCGATCATTCGAGACCCGGCAGGAAAAAGAAAACCTTCTCGGCGACCCCTCTACGCTACTGCGACCCCCTACCCCAGTGAAAAATGGAGGCCGAACTACACTAAAGGCACAAAGGACCTCGTCTCTATGAAGAGGGAGGAAGAGAAAGTAAGATCTATGGTCGCGAACAAAAGGCAAATCGACATGGCGATGGCTAGGAACCTCCAAGCGGCGTCGACGCTGAACCAATCAAAAGCACAAGAAACTCGATAATGATGACCTAATACATAGATGAACAAGGAACCTTCGAACAACATCGACATCGCATGGGACAAAAATGAAAGAAGTCTGGCACACGACAATTCAACATGGCATACGGGTAAGGTGGCAAAGACCTTTTTATTTCATTAGCAAAATGTGTGTTACAGAGCCCGAAAGATCGAAAACACAAAAAAAAAACAAAAATAAAATAACAACAAAAACAACAACGATAGCGACAATGGCGATGACAAACAGACAAGCGGCAAAAGAAGACACTTAGAGGAACAAAAGACAAAAAGAGCCCTAAGGGGGCCCGGCTTCCTCTGACCTCAAACTTTCGGCTTCGACCCTCATTAGGGACTGCCTTAAACTTTTGACTTCTCCTTCCAATTCCTTCTCTCTCATTAGTATATCCATATATCTCCGATGAAGTTGCTAGCTTTCATTCTCCGCCTCTCAATGCCTTTTTCTCAGGACCTCGGATTTCGCCTTCGCATCCTTGACGGCCTGCTGCTCGCACACCAGTTGGATCTTCAGTTGCTGCAGTTCGGCCTTTCCCTCCCCAAGGGTGACAGATAGCTCTTCTATGGTTCTTCTCAGGGATTGGAGTTCGTCAGAATCCCGAACGGAAGCAAACTGAGCCCCTCCAGCTAGCTGCCCTCGAAGGCGGGCAACCTCGTCGGTCGCCATCCTGAGCTTTCCCCTGTATTCATCCACCTACCTGCACTAGCCGACCCGATACGCGTCATAGCTCGCCTCAGCATTCTGGAACTGTTGCTGAAGATCGGAGACCTTCTTCGACCATTCCCGATCGCAGTCGGCCTGGGTCAGAAGCCGGGACGAGCTCCCTTCCAACTGGCTAATCCTCTCTCGCGCAGCCGACAGCTCCACTCTGAGAGAGCTAATCTTGGTAGCTTGAGCCCAAGATCGATCGCTGGCATGCTTTTTGTGTTCCTCGAGCTCCTTCTCGAAGTTCACTTTCCTCCGGCTGTACTCCATGATCTCCTTCACGTGGAGGTTTCGAAAGCAGGTGGCCTCCGCGGTGGCCTCAGAGTGGCTCTCCCTCAACCTGCGAAGTTCGCCATCCATCTTCTTCGACCTCTTTGTCAAATGACGAACTTCCTTCTTCAGATGTTGGATCATGGACTTCAGCAGAATTTTTGTGGCAGGGGAAGTGCTTTGGCAGGACACTGCCATCGGGAGACAACAACATCAAGGCGCATCTCATTGCAGAAAGCAAAACAAAAAAAAAAGAGAAGAGGGGGAGCAGAGAGGAGAAATCCTCCATAAAGAGAAGCCCAATTTTATTGATTGAACGTTTCTTAAGGACAAGAGGAAAAAAAAAAAAAATATATGATAAAAGAAAAATACAAAGTCAGAGGTCTCAGAACTCTCAAGCAGGAGTTAAGGAGTCCGGCATTCCTGGAAGGGGCACTGCAGTGGCAGTAGCAGTAGGAGAGGGACCGGCTTCGTCTTCAGACCCCTCGCCCAAGAAGCTGAGGTCGAGCTTGAGAAATTTCTGGACCACCTTCTCCTGGCAGAGCTCGAATCCCTTGATGAATGCTTCTTGGCCGAACTTGACGTTCAGATCCCTCATCTCTGCAGAGACCTTGAACTCCTCCACCGCTAGAGCCCTGGCTTTCGAGACCAGAACTGGGATCTGCTCTGCCAAATTTGTGACCTCGGCCTCCGCCTTCCTCGCCGTCTCTTCCGAGGTCTGCTTCTCTTTCTCCAGGGCCTCTTGGAGGGTGACTACCTTAGCTGCCTTCTCTTTGAGGCGAACAGCTTCAGCCTGGCGACTCTCCTCTGCCCGGATGGCCTCCCTCCTCTCTCGGTTCGTCACCTCGATATTGGCAAGGAGCTGGTGCCCGACCTGCAGGGGCGGCTAGGAGGTCAGAACGAAGGGGCGAGGGGAAGAAGGGAAGTGAATCTGTTTACCTCGAGAAAGGACCCCAGGGAGTCCCAAACCCGCTGTTCGGGATCGGCGCGATCAATCATCTGGACGACTTCGGGCAGGATGCAGCCATCGATCAATTGCTTTATCAAATCCCTATCATTGAAGGGATTCTCCCCCGGCTCTCCTTCGAAACCAAGGGACTCTTCAATGGCGGCTCGACGGCTACTCACCCTGCGGGCCACCGACTTCCTTCTCCTCCCCCTCTCAACCCCTGGCGCCTCCTCAAAGTGAACCCCCGAAGCGGGAACCTCAGCGGGGGGACTCCTTGAGGATGCCCAGGGAGCCGAAGGTTCGACGTCCGAAGGAACGTCGACCGTGAGAGCCGCCTGGGCAGGCATGGCCGAGCTCGTCTCCTCCATCCTGGCTTTCTTTGCCAATTCGGAGGTTGCAACGCCTTTTCTTTTGTGGGCCCTGAGACCCCTGGCGAGCATCCGTGCTGCTTCGGTGTCCATTCCTAAAAAAAAAGGAAGAGAGATCAGTGATTGGGTGAAAAAGGAAGGGCAGCATGCAAAAAAAAAAAAAAGAGAGAGAGCAGGAGAAAAGAAGAGGAAAGGAAAGATGGGATACTTGCAGGATCCAGGGGACTCAAGCCGATGTTGAACAAAAACTGCTCCTTCAGAAGGTTGGGAAGGGAAGGAGTCGAATAACCAAAAAGCCTCCGGTGGCCTGAAGGTCATCCTCCCCCAGGTTAGGAGCCCGACGGACAGAGTCCCTCAGGGAGTCCCAAGGGGGCAGTCCCAGCCTCAAGGTTGGGCAGTGGACGAAAAGGTACTTTTTCTTCCAGTTATGGATTGAAGAGGGAGCACCTTTTAGCAACCCCTTCTTGCCAAACTGGGGGGAGAAATACCACCAGTCCTTTGCCGAAGGGTGATGCTTGAAGGTATAAAAATACCTAAACAAAGAAAGAGATGGCTGAACTTCAACTACATGGCAAAGGGAGAGGAACCCTATCAAAAACCTAAAGGAATTCGGCGTGACTGAAGCTAAGAAAATATCTAAAAAATGGAAAAGGGCAACGACGAAGGGCGGAAGCAGAAGCCGGAGTCCGGCACGGAAGGCTTCTTGATATAGACAGAAACAGCCAGGTGGGGGGGTGCTGGCCTGGTCGGAGGGACCAGGAAGCTCCAGATCATACTCCGGAGGAACTCCGTACTGAACCCTTATTAGTAGAAGTTCGTCCGGAGTTAGAGAATAAGGAATGGCACCTGGTGCAAAAATTGGGCAAGGCCCAGCCCTAGATGTGGGTTCATCTACTGTATGGGGGTTCTGGGGGGCTGAGGCGGACGAACTCCTAGAATCGCTAAAGGTAGAGGTGCTGGAAGACATTTCAAACAAAGGCCCTAAAAATCCTGGAGAAATCAGGCGGGACAAGGGGTGAAAGGTTTGCGGTGGATCAAACCAGAGGAATGCGACAGAAGGAAAATGGAGGAGAAAAGGCACCTAGATGGCAAGAGGAGAAACGAAGGTTTCGGGACTAACCTAGATCGCTCCGAAGGATGCAGAGGGGCGAGGACAGGGATGACTCGAAGAGCACTTAGGGCCAAGGTGGACGCCAAAGAGGGTCAGGGCTCTCGGAGAGAATGCAGATACCGACAAAGCTCTCAGGCAGAATGAGACTCCTGAAGGTGGAAAGGCAGGTTTAAATAGACCCTGGGGATCCGACGCTATAATGATCGTGGATCTCCCCAGGCCGACCCGCGCTCGCCACGTGTCCCACTCGCCACAGCAGGCGGCTAAAAGTGGCTGACAGCTGACAGAGCTATTACTGCACCATGCCTGGGCCAACGCACTAGCGGGAATTTCGAAAGGTCCCTTCGGATCGCTCCGATTTGAAAAGACTCCAGCACATACGCATTAAATACCGAAATATCTGAGGGTGATAGTGCACAGGATTCGAGGGGACAACTTCGGCTGTGAAAATTTCTCTGTACTTCATTCGAAATTCGAACTCAAAAGTAGGGGGACTGGTGTTGGGTATAAAATACCCCCCAGCCGAAGTTCGTGACAGGAGTGGCCCTCCGGGGATTCTACCGACTTCCGACCTGCGGTGACATCCCCCTGAACCTCTCTGGCAGCCGAGCCTCCGCAACACTCCCAAGTTTTGCCGACGGACGAACTCCACCCAAGCATCCACAATGATCGACCACCTTCTAGAATTCGTCCCCAACTCTGACTGCAGGTGGACTTCATCCGGACTCCTACGGGAGCCGGACTTCGTCCCTAGCTTCTACTGAAGGAAGACTTCATCCGGACTCCTACGGAAGCCAGATTTCGTCCCCAACTCCGACTGCAGGTGGACTTCATCCAGACTCCTACGAGAGCCGAACTTCGTCCCTAGCTTCAATTGAAGGAAGACTTCATCCAGACTCCTACGGGAGCCGGATTTCATCCCCAACTCCGACTGCAGGTGGACTTCATCCAGACTCCTACGGGAGCCGGACTTCGTCACCGACTTCTACAGCAGGTATACTTCATCCGGACTCCTACGGGAGCCGGATTTCGTCCCCAACTCCGACTACAGGTGGACTTCATCCGGACTCCTACGGGAGCCGGACTTCGTCACCGACTTCTATAGCAGGTATACTTCATCCGGACTCCTACGGGAGCCAAATTTTATCCCCAACTCCGACTGCTGGTGGACTTCATCCAGACTTCTACGGGAGCCGAACTTCGTCACCGACTTCTACAGCAGGTATACTTCATCCGGACTCCTACGGGAGTCGGATTTCATCCCCAACTCTGACTGCAGGTGGACTTCATCCGGACTCCTACGGGAGCCGGACTTCGTCCCTAGCTTCAACTGAAGGAAGACTTCATCCGGACTCCTACGGGAGCCGGACTTCGTCCCTAGCTTCAACTGAAGGAAGACTTCATCTGGACTCCTACGGGAGCCGGATTTCATCCCCAACTTCGACTGCAGGTGGACTTCATCCAGACTCCTATGGGAGCCGGACTTTGTCACCAACTTCTACAGCAGGTATACTTCATCCGGACTCCTACGGGAGCCAGACTTCATCCCCGACTTCGATCGCAGGTGGACTTCATCTGGACTCCTATGGGAGCCAGACTTCATCCCCGACTTCGACCGCAGGTGGACTTCATCCGGACTCCTACGGGAGCTGGACTCCGTCCTTAGCTTCAACTGAAGGAAGACTTCATCTAGACTCCTACGGGAGCTGGACTCCATCCTTAGCTTCAACTGAAGGAAGACTTCATCCAGACTCCTACGGGAGCCGGATTCCGAGCTCCTACTGCAAGCGACGATCTACTTCAAGTTTCTACCATGAACGGTCCATGCCGGATTCCCACCGAAGGCCTTCGTCTGAGCTTTCATTGTGGACGAACCTCCCCAGCATCATCCGACATCCACCGCTGGTCGGCCCTCTGCTGAAGTCTGCGAGAAACCGGACTGTGTTTGCAGAAAGCCTCTGACCGAACTCCTACGATGAGTAATCCTCGCCTGCCGCCTTAGCACCCAAGACACCCAACAGGATTTGTAGCATCCGAACTCCTTTCAGATGGACAGCTACCTCTCTCCGCCCGGCATCTCAACCGAACTTCGGTCGACAGGCCTGGACCCCTGGCAGGCCACAGTAACAGCCACGACTCTGCTCCACTTCCTGCGACGGATCCCGTGCGGCTCCATTACTCCCTGGCAGGCCATGGTAATGGCCACGACTCTGCTCCACTTCCTGCGATGGATCCCGCGTGGCTCCATTACTCTCTGGCAGGCCATGGTAACGGCCATGACTCTGCTCCACTTCCTGCGATGGATCCTGCGCAACTCCATTACTCTCTGGCAGGCCATGGTAACGGCCACTACTCTGCTCCACTTTTTGCGACAGATACCGCGCGGCTTCCCCACCCTCTGGCGAGTCACGACAATGGACACCGCTTCACTCTCCGTAATAGACTCCACGTGGAAGATCGCGGTAATGGCCATGATTTCACTCCATTACGTTTCATAACAGATTCCTCCTGGCCCCGAACGGCCCACTGCCAAACGGTTACGAACGTCGCCATCATCTATTGCACCCTCCGCCTATAAAAAGGGGACACCAGATACGTTATTCTCTAAGCTCAAAAACTCTATCTCAAAACTCTGCTAAAATTTTTGTTCGAGCACTCCATTCTTGTTGAGGCAGAGAACTGACTTGAGCATCGGAAGGTCTTATCGGAGCAACCCCAACTCCGATTTAGACTTCTTTTGTAGGTCCCGACGGTGACCGCGACTCCCTCGACTCCAGCTTCTCCGATGCAGGCAAATTTTTGCACCAACAGCTTCTAATTTATTTAAACTACCAGTAAAAGTTCTATCTAAGATAGCATTAATTCCTTCTTCTTTAATTGGGAGCTTCATATTAGTATAGCCTTCACAAGGCAAGTGCAGAATTTATCCCAAATGTAAAGGATCAAGAATAATATCAACACCTTTCACTGTAAACTTTACTGTTCCATTGAAGTAACTTAAATTCAAATAAAATTGTATGACCAGATCAATATAAGTATTTTCTTTCAATAAATAGTAAAACTCCCATCCTTAATTTTTAATCTTTGTTGAAAGAAAAATCGACTATTTTCTTGTAGGATCTTTTAGATCTAATGAGATCTGGGGTGGAATATTACAAAAAAAATATCCTATGATTATTTCAGACCTAAGATCTATTAGATCTAATTTTTATTATCTAATATTAAATCTAAAATTAAATCTAAAAATATGAGAAATAGAGAAATACCTCTAGGGTAACTAAATTATCATGTAGATGATCGCAGCAATGCCCGAGGTTCTAAAATAGCCACGCAGTCGCCTGGCCTCTATCGGTATCCACTAAAGTAGGTTCTGGATCATCTTCTCCTTGTGAATCTTTGCTCCATAAATTAGATCTAGATCTGATCTGGAAGATCTTCAAAAGATCTTCTGAAGCTGGAGCAACAGCTTCTCGACAAATCTCTACAGCCTTCTAATCAGGAAGCCACCATGCCTTGGACAAGCACCAGATGGATGCCCAACCTTTTGGACGTGAAGAGGGGAGGGAGAGGAGCAGAGGGGGCATGGAGAAGTGGAGAGAATTTAGGCTTTTGCTGGTTATTGAGTAGAGACTCAAAACCCTAGGCACAGACAGGGTTTAAATAGACCCTGCTGCGCCATGCAGTGCCACATCATTCGACCAATCAAAAAATTCTAATTAATTCTGAAAAAATTTTAATTGGTGGAGTGATATCATTTGATCATATCAGATAAGAATCCCCACAATCCCTCCTACTGTTGGTGCCAACACTGGATAAGCACAGTGAGATTGGCGCCCCATAGTCCAAGTTGATCAAAGGATCAGAGTCCTCATCTCATGGAACTCTATCCTTATCCACTTGGGGCGCACGTCATATCTGATTATGGCACCCACATTGAGGGATAATTTAGCAGGTGGACACTCCACTAAAACTCTCCAATTACCCCTTGCCAAGTGGCCTTCAGTCCAAGGTCCATAGGTCAACATTTGACCAATGTCCTAAAATGAAAATGGCAGGTGACAGGAATTGGCAGGTGTTGTCTTAAATTCATCTTATGAATTAAGATAAAATTTTTTTGAGCTGGACTGGCTCCAGTCAGACTGAGAGAAACCTTCTCAAGGTTCTCTGGGTGAGTCAAATCATATTTGGCTCAATCGAGATAGAAAAACTTACACGAGGAGAAAGCTAGGCTCAATCATGTGCTAGCATGATTTTCTTGAACCTAATTGGATCTAATCCAAATCAATCGAACTGGGCTAGCTCAATTGATGACATCCAGACCCTAACTCTTATTTGTGTGACCCAGTTAGGTTCATTTTCATATGGTAATGAGACATGTCATGATCTCATCATCGACATCATCGAAACTCCTTTCGATGGATCAGAACTCTTCTGATTCAGACAATTAGAATGATCGATCATCAAGATTATTCTAATTGCTTCCAAAATCCACTAGTGATACCTAGCAGTATATGGTGGCAACCCAACAGAAATGAAGATGAACCTCTCGGTGAAGCTACCTATGTGATTGAGTTCTTCTATCATGAGTCCCGACTGAATTAGGGTTAAGGTAAACTCGTCCAACCCAACATCAGTCATATGACTCAATCGATCGATCCAAGTTCGATGCAAAACCCCAATGGAAGACTCTTTTTTATTATTTCACTCTGTCATGGCCATGGGCTTAAGGACTCGATCTTTCGATCATCATAGGACTACTCCTCTCATCTACCGAGGTTGATAGATCCCTTCTTGGTGTGATCTGGTTCCTATAATGAATATGCTACAGCCAACATACACCTCAGGATTTTGAATGGCTAGGAGATCGAGTTATGGTGTAGTCAAACTATAACACACTCAAGGTAAACTGTCGATGTACCTCAGGTCAAAGAACTAGACACACAGCTGCAGTATCGAGCTAGTCATCGACGAGAAGGTAGACTTCCTTATGACTGCTCGAGATGGTCATGCTTAGTACTCTCATTCTTAATGAATACCTGTACTCTCGCTTCAGTGTCTCCACACCGTAGACTCAAGACAGATCTATCCTAAGGAAGCGATCGTACACCAACCTTCCAGATCGATCACCATCCTCGTGATGATCCTATGGCAAGGAGCTGTTTATGAGTTAGTTATGTAAATTCATGCCTTAAATTTTCAACTCTTAAAAATATGAATTAACATTCTTACTAACTCAAAAAATGTATCACAGATATAATGTACACAATGTGATAGTAGAATAACCCTTTTATTTATTTATAGTCAAAATTATAAATTTGCCCTTACATTTGTACAAGAATGTGTCAGCCAATCTGTCATCTAGGGCACACATCTAACAAACTTCCACTTGACCTAATGCCAATTGGCTACATATCTAAGTCCCATCTTCTCAAGGTGGGCTTCGATCTTCTACTGGCCTAATGGCTTTGTCAGTGGATCTGCCATATTGTCTGTGGAGTCGACTCTCTTAACCTTGACATAACCTTTTTCAAGGTAATCACGGATCAGATGAAATCGCCGCTCGATATGCTTGGACTTCTGGTGAGACCTTGGCTCCTTAGCTAGGCTATGGCACCATTATTATCGCAGTAAAGAGGGACGGCATCCGATGACATAACTCTAAGCTCTGTGGCAAACTTCTTGTACCAGAATGCCTCCTTCGCAGCTTTCGATGCAGCAATATACTCTACCTCCATGGTAGAATCAACAATCACTATCTACTTGAAACTCTTCCAGCTAACAGCACCACCATTGCAAATGAATAGACTGTTAGATGTGTGCCCTAGATGCTAGATTGGCTGACACATTCCTGTACAAATATAAGGGCAAATTTATAATTTTGACTATAAATCAATAAATGGGTTATTCTTCTATCACATTGGGTACATTGTGTCTGTGATACATCCTTTGAGTTAGTAGGAATGTCAATTCATATTTTCAAGAGTTGAAAATTTAAGGTATGAATTTACATAACTAACTCATAAACAGCTCCTGACCATAAGATCATCACGAGGATGGTGATCGATCTTGAAGGTTGGTGTACGATCGCTTTCTTAGGGTAGATGTGTCTTGAGTCTATGGTGTAGAGACATCGGAGTGAGAGTACAGGTATTTATTGAGAACGAGAGTACTAAGCATGACCACCTCGAGCAGTCATAAGGAAGTCTACCTTCTCATCGATGACTAGCTCGATGCTGCAGTTGTGTGTCTAGTTCTTTGACCTGAGGTGCATCGATAGTTCACCTTGAGTGTGTTATAGTTTGACTACACTATAACTTGGTCTTCTAGCCATTCAGAATTCTGAGGTGTATGTTGGTTGTAGCATATTCATTGTAGGAACTAGGTCGCACCAAGATGGGATCTATCAACCTCGGTAGATGAGAGGAGTAGTCCTATGATGATCGAAAGATCGAGTCCTTAAGCCCATGGCCATGGCAGAGTGAAATAATAGAAAAAGAGTTTTTCATTGGGGTTTCACATTAGACTCGGATCGATCGATTGATTCATATGACTGATGTTGGATTTGTCGAGTTCACCTTAACCCTAATTCAGTCAGGACTCATGATAGAGAACTTAATCACACAGGTAGCTGCACTGAGAGGTTCATCTTCAATTCTGATGGATTGTCATCACATACTACTAGATGTCATTGGTGGATTTTAGAATCAATTAGAATGATATTGATGATCGATCATTCTAATTGTCTGAATCAGAAGAGTTCTGATCCATCGAAAGGAGTTTCGATGATGTCGATGATGAGATCATGACATATCTCATTACCATATGGAATTGAACCTAATTGAGTCACACAAACAAGAGTTAGGGTCTGAATATCATCAATTGGGTTAACCCAATTGATTTGGATAAGATCCAATTAGGTTCAAGAAAATCATGCTAGCACACGATTGAGCCTAACTTTCTCTTCGTGTAATCTTCTCTGTCTCTACTGAGCCAAATATGATTTGACTCATCCAAAAATCTTGAGAAGGTTTTTCTCAGTCTAAATGAAGCTTGTCCAGCTCAAAAAAGGCTTGTCTTAATTTATGAGATGAATTTAAGACAAGCACCTACTAATTCCTGTCACCTGTTAATTTTATTTTAGGACATCTGTTAAATGTTGACATATGGGTCTTAAACTGAAGAGAGCTCATTGGAGGATTTTTGTGGAGTGTCTACATACCAAAACCACATTGAATTGGGTGACATAATCAGATTATGGCATGAGCCCAATTGGATTAAAGTGGATGCCCCAAATGGATAAGGATGAAGAGTCCTGATTAACATGGACTCTTTGGCGCCAACCCTTGCTTGTGCTTATCCAAAGTTGGCACCAACATAGGAGAGAGAGTAGGGGTTCTTATCTGATATGATCAGATGATATCACTCCACTAATCAGAATTTTTTTAGAATTAATTAGAATTTTTTGATTGGTCGAATGATGTGGCACTGCACAGCATACAGGGTCTATAAAATTCCTATCTGTGCCTAGGGTTTGTAAGTTTCTGCTCAATACCCAGCCAAAATGAGAATTCTCTCCTCTTCTCTACATCCTCCCTACTCTCCTCTCTCCCCTCTTCATATCCAAGGAGTTGGACATCCATCTGGCAAAGGTCCAAGGCGTGGTGATGCATGGAACAGGAAGGCTGCAGGACATCTTCGATAAGCTGCTGCTCCAACTTCAAAAGGAGTTCTGAAGTACTTCCAAATCAGATAGAGATCTGATTTTTAGAGCGTAGATTCATGAGGAGAAGATATTCTATGTCCTATCTGAGTGGATACCAGTAGAGGCTATGCGCTTGCATGGCTACATCAGAATCTCGGGCTATGCTGAGATCATCTATAGGGTAATCAGATTACCCTTGAGGTATGTCTATACTTCTCATACTTTTAGATTTAATTTTAGATTTTAAATATCAGATAATAAAATTAGATCTAATAGATATTAGATCTAAAATAGTATAGGATAAAATTTTTAAATTATTCCACCCCAAATTTGATGAAATCTGAAAGATCCTACAAAGGAAAAAGGTGATTTTTCCTTCAATTGGTATCAGAGCCAGGTTGATGGCTCAGTTTCAGATCTAATTTAGATCTAATTTTAATTTTAATTTATCTGATATTAAAAAATTTTAGATATCACATCAGATATGATAGAATCTAAAATTAAAATATTTAAAATTAAATCTAAGAAGATCTAACATGCATGAGATGCATGACTAGACTAGGATTAGTTGAATCCATGAACAGTCTTAAGTTTTATATTTTAATGAGATTAAAATATAAATTAAATCTAATTTATTCTCTATTTTTTTAATATTATAAGTATTATAATTAGATCAAAAAATAAAAAATAAAATTTTAATTTTTTCATAAAATTGATCTATTGCATGCCTAGACTAGTTGTAGAATTATTTTAGTAACTTATCTAGAATAGATTTAATTTTGAATAGTTCAATTTAAATCTTATTTTTTTAAATATTTTATGTGATGTATCAAATCTGAAAGCATGTTAATTAGATCAATTTTTGATATATGAGATGTATGCAAAGCATGTATTAGTTAGATCTTAAATTGTATATGAGATATATAAATTTAAATCTAACTAGTTTTGTAGCTAAATTTATATTTCTGATTAAGGTGTTCCTCATGGCCGTCCGATCATAAGAATGAAGTAAAGTTTTAAGACCCTCTCTTCTCATTCAATGGGGTGTTCTTATGACGTGTAGGGGTGCCGTGCGTTCATCCTTAATCAGAAATCAAAACTTACTTTTCTGCAAAACCCTAGATCCTGAAACCCTAGGATTTATTTTACATATTTTATTTATGAACCCAAACTTAATTAATAAATTAAGTTTATGAAATCAATTTGGTCTAAAATTAAGAATTTCAGATTTAAGATATTTTCATAAAATTGGGTTCGGGCTTGGGTAGCTCAATTAGGTCTAGCGGTTAATCAAACAGAATCAAGAGTTGGTTAGTGAGATCAAGAAAGCTAATAATTGACCAGCCTAATAGAATTAAGTCTGGGTCAAGGTCGAATCATATTTAGATGTGACTCGATCAAGTTAAGACCTAATTTGGCTCAGTGGTTAGAGTCTGGATTGTACACTAACCCAATTGATTTTGGTTCGACAATTTGGTATCTAAGGTAAGTTGGACAGATGCGATCGATTAGTTTTTAATTGGGAGCTACTCGACTCGAATGTGTTCTTGTCGAGTTAATGGCATATCCCTTCCATCGATTTCACTTATCTGGCCATATGTGTCGACTCAGTTCTGATTTGAGATGGCTAACAATTCGAGCTGACCCATGCCACTAGGTTAGTCATAATTGTTATGACTATGTCAAGTCAAGTTTAATGAGACCTAAATCAAATCTTTCTAAGAAAATATTAAGTCTAGGTCTTCCACCATTGTGGATGTGCGGGCCCTTCTCGGGGTTGATTGTTCTCAACTGGTTACAGTGGCTCAGTTGCACCAGGAAGATGCAACCATGTCCATTAGGCATTGGATGCTACGAATTAGAGGATGGGTTGGGCTCAATATTCTGGATACGGTGAGGGACCCAATCAGGAATCTAGTTCATGCAAATGGTAGGTCTGACATAACTAAGGATTGGAGCAATATTTCAGACATGATGAACCTCATGAATTAGAGACCAAGTTTTGGGTGCACCATGATTAGAGAATCATTTGACAAGAGTTGTCCACTCATCGGTTGACCCATCACCAATAACTGTTAGGTGAGGTGATAAGCCAGTTGGTGAGACCGCACCACCCACTAAAAATTACTGATCACGGAGATTTTCACATCTCTACCAAGGGAGTGTAGGGATCTGAGAAAATAGTGGGAGCCTAATTTGTTTAAAAATAAAACTCCTAAATAAATTGGTTAAGTCTGATTACAAAATCTAACTTGAAACTTTCGACTCTCTATAGGAAACATGTCTACCTCCAACCTCCTGATCAAAATACTAGACACCCACAGATTGACTGGACCTAATTTCAAAGACTGGTTGAAAAACTATAGAATTATTTTAGGTTCCAAAAAATTGACTCATGTCTTGGACCAAGACCCACCTGCCATGCTAGCACGTCCGACTGCTGAATAGAGAAGAGCGTCTCTGAAAAAGTGGATGGATGATGATAACAAAGCAAGGTACTACATATTGGGTGCAATGTCTGATAACTTTCAGTGCCAACATGAGAACATTTTGACTACCCTCCAAATGTTGGCTCACCTACAAGAGTTGTTTGGTGAACAAAGTCGCGCAGCCAAGTATAAAGTCTGTCAAAGACTTTTTAAGGCTAAAATACATGATGGGCAGCCAGTCCAAGATTATTGTTTGATAATGATCATATTTGATAATATCAAGGATCTTGAGGAGCTTGAGAAGCTCGGTATCATCTTAGATAAGGATTTTCAGATTAATGTGATCCTTCAGTCCTTGTCTGATGCATATGGTCAGTCCATCATGAACTTTCATATGCATAAGATGCAGTGTACCTTGGTTGAGTTAATGAACATGTTGGTTACGGTTGAGCTTTCAATGAAGGGTTCAAAAGGCTCAGTTCTTATTATGGAGTGGACTTCTTCCAAGAGAGTCTTTTGAAAAGAAAAAGAGGTCTGCGAAGAAGTAGAAGGTGGATGGGAAGAAGAGGAAGCAGAACTGTCTTCAGTACCTGGCCATCCTGAAGAACAAGAAGGATGGTCCTTCTGGAGGTATGCTCATTTTAGAGTCTAACCTTACGGTTTCTTCTACATCTAGTTGGGTAATTGACTCTGTTCTAGTGCACATTTGTGCACTTCAATGCAGGTTCTTGCGGAGAGCAGGAGGCTGAGGGATGGGGAGATGATCCTATGCGTCAGAAATGAAGCAAGAGTTGCTGCTGTGGCCGTGGGAACCTACCCTCTGCGATTACTGTTAGGATTAGATTTATTTCTTAGAGACTGTTATTATGTGCCTACAGCAAGCAGAAATTTGATTTTTATTTAGCACAAGAACGCTATGTGATTAGCTTTCATAAGGACCATTGTAACATATTTTATGAAAATAATAAAGTTACAAATGGTTTTCTTATTAACGATCTCTATCAGCTACCTATTGATGTATCTGTATTTAATATCAAGTAAAATATGAATGTCATAGGAATTAAAAGGCCTAGAGATAGTCTAAATGATAGGTATCTGTGGCACCTAAGGCTAGGTCATATAGCGGAAGATAGGGTTAACAAACTGGAGAAATTCGGGCTATTGAGTCCGTTGACTTCCGAGTCATATCCAGTTTGTGAATCATGACTTCAAGGCAAAATGACCAAGCTTCCTTTTGTGGGACATGGGGAAAGGGCCACAGACCTACTTGCTCTAGTACATACGGATATGTGCGCCCATTTGATGTACCGGCTAGAGGCAACTACGTCTACTTCATTTCCTTTATCGATGATATATCTTGGTACGGATATGTGTTTCTAATGAAACACAAGTCTGAAGCTTTTGAAAGGTTCAAAGAATTCAGACATGAGGTAGAAAAACAAACAAGAAAGCCCATTAAGGTTCTTCGATCAGATCGAGCAGGTGAATACCTTAGTCGGAAGTTCCTAGACTATCTTAAGGACAATGGTATAGTCTCTCAATAGACTCCACCTGGAACGCCTCAACTCAATGGGGTTTCAGAATGGAGAAATCGGACCCTATTAGATATGGTCCGTTCCATGATGAGCTTCACGGACCTTCCTGAATTTCTTTGGAGATATTGTCTCATGACAGCAATTTATGTATTGAATAGGGTTCCCTCTAAAACTGTTCCTACCACACCATATGAGATATGGCATGGTAAGAAGCCAAGTCTGAATCATATCAGAATTTGGGGTTGTTCAGCTCATGTCAAGAGACAGTAAACGGACAAGTTAGAGTTCAGATCTTTTAGAGCTTGTTTATAGGATATTTTAAAGAGTCATTAGGATATTATTTTTATATTTCAAAAGATCATAATGTGATTGTGAGTCGAAGTGCTATTTTTCTTGAAAAATAGTTTATTCAAGATGGTGGCATCAAAAGAATAATTAAGCTCAAGGAGAATGTCTCCCAAAAGCAACAAGCTAAAGAACCTGAGGAACCAAATCAATCAGAACTAGTCTTAACACAACCTCTTCCACCTCGTAGATCAACTAGGGTTTTCCATCCTCCTGAAAGGTACTTAGGTACCACACAAGAGGATGTAGAGGAAATATTCCTCATGAAAAATGGGGTTCATGGTGATGATCCCAAGATCTATGACGAGGCGATATCAGATATCGACTCCAAAAAATGGTTAGAGGCAATGAGATCAGAAATTGACTCGATGAACTCAAACCAAGTCTGGACCTTGGTAGATCCACCTGAAGGTATTGTACCTATTGGATGTAAATGGATCATCAAGAGAAATATAGGTGCAGATGGAAATGTGGAGACATTCAAAGCTAGGCTCGTAGCGAAAGGTTATAGTCAACGCGAAGGTATTGACTATCAAGATACCTTCTCACCTATAACCATGCTAAAATCCATCCGCACATTGCTTGCTATTGCAGCCTATTTTGATTATGAAATATGGCAAATGGATGTGAAAATGATGTTCTTAAATGGATATCTTGAGGAAGATATCTATATAGAACAGCTACTTGGTTTCACATCCAGTGATGATGATCATAAGATCTGCAAGCTGTAAAGATCCATTTATGGACTTAAGCAAGCATCTCGGAGTTGGAATACTCGTTTCAATGATGTGATCAAAATATTTGGTTTCATCAAGAACAAGGAGGAACCATGTGTGTTCAAAAAGGTCAATGGGAGGCAGTTGTCTTTCTCGTATTGTACGTAGATGACATCCTCCTAATTGAGAATGACATTCCCATGTTGACCTCAGTCAAAATATGGTTGTTTAAGGAGTTCTCTATGAAAGATCTAGGAGAGGCATCTTTTATACTGGGTATTAAGGTCTATAGAGATACCAAATAGGATGCTCGGATTTTCACAGAAGATGTACATAGAGGAGGTGCTAAAAAAGTTTAGCATGGAAAACTCTAAAAGAGATTTATTACCTTTTAGACATGGCATTCATCTCTCCAAGAAGATGTGCCCTAGCATACTTGAGGAGATTGAATGCATGAGCAAGATCCCTTATGCTTCAGTAATAGGGAGCCTCATGTATGCCATGCTATGTACACGACCTGATATAGCCCATGCTGTGAGTGTCACAAGCAGATATCAGTCGAATCCAGACGAAGAGCACTGGACTTCTGTGAAATGTATCTTAAGTACTTGAGAAGAACTAAGGATATGTTTCTAGTCTTTGGGAATGGAGAACTCCAGATTCAGGGATATATAGACTCAAACTTTATGTCTGATATAGATGATCAAAAGTCGACATCTGAGAGTCTGTTCATTTGCAATGGTGGTGCAGTCAGCTGGAAGAGTTCCAAACAGATGATGATTGCTGATTCCACCATGGAGGTAGAGTACATTGCTGCATCGAAAGCTGTGAAGGAAGTATTCTGGTACAAGAAGTTTGCTGCAGAGCTTGAAGTGATGTCATCGGATGCCATACCTCTTTACTGTGATAATAATGGTACCATAGCCCTAGCTAAGGAGCCAAGGTCTCACCAGAAGTCCAAGCACATCGAGCGGCGATTCTATTTGATCCGTGATTACCTCAAAAAGGGTTATGTCGAGGTCAAGAGAGTCGACTCCACAGACAATGTGGCAGACCCGCTGACTAAGTCATTGGGCCAGCAAAAGATCGAAGCCCACCTTGAGAAGATGAGACTTAGATATGTAGCCAATTGGCATTAGGTCAAATGGGAGTTTGTTAAATGTGTGCCCTAGATGCCAGATTGGCTGACACATTACTATACAAATCTAAGGATAAATTTATAATTTTGACTATAAATCAATAAATGAGTTATTCTTCTATCACATTGTGTACATTGTGTCTGTGATACATCCTTTGAGTTAGTAGGAATGTCAATTCATATTTTCAAGAGTTAAAAATTTAAGACATGAATTTACATAACTAACTCATAAACAGCTCCTGACCATAGGATCATCATGAGGATGGTGATCGATCCAGAAGGTTGGTGTACGATCGCTTTCTTAGGATAGATGTGTTTTGAGTCTATGGTGTGGAGATATCGGAGCGAGAGTACAGGTATTCATTGAGAACGAGAGTACTTAGCGTGACCACCTCGAGCAGTCATAAGGAAGTCTACCTTCTTGTTGATGACTAGCTCGATGCTACAGTTGTGTGTCTAGTTCTTTGACCTGAGGTACATCGACAGTTCACCTTGAGTGTGTTATAGTTTGACTACACCATAACTCAATCTTCTAGTCATTCAGAATCTTGAGGTGTATGTTGGTTGTAGCATATTCATTGTAGGAACTAGGTCACATCAAGATGGGATCTATCAACCTCGGCAGATGAGAGGAGTAGTCCTATGATGATCGAAAGATCGAGTCCTTAAGCCCATGGCCATGGCAGAGTGAAATAATGGAAAAAGAATTTTTCATTGGGGTTTCACATCGGACTCAGATCTATCGATTGATTCATATGATTGATGTTGGATTTGTCGAGTTCACCTTAACCCTAATTCAGTCGAAACTCATGATAGAGGAACTCAATCACATAGGTAGCTACATTGAGAGGTTTGTCTTCAGTTCTGATGGGTTACCACCACATACTACAAGGTGTCACTGGTGGATTTTAGAAGTAATTAGAATGATATTGATGATCGATCATTCTAATTGTCTGAATCAGAAGAGTTCTGATCCATCGAAAGGAGTTTCGATGATGTCGATGATGAGATCATGACATGTCTCATTACCATATAAATTTGAACCTAACTGGGTCACACAAATAAGGGTTAGGATCTTGATGTCATCAATTGGGCTAACCCAATTGATTTGGATAAGATCCAATTAGGTTCAAGGAAATCGTGCTAGCACACGATTGAGCCTAACTTTCTCCTCGTATAATCTTTTCTGTCTCTACTGATTCAAATATGATTTGACTCATCCAGAGAATCTTGAGAAGATTTTTCTTAGTCTAAATGAAGCTTGTCCAACTCAGAAAAGACTTGTCTTAATTTATGAGATGAATTTAAGACAAGCACCTGCTAATTCCTGTCACCTGCCAATTTCATTTTAGGATATCTGTCAAATGTTGACATATGGGTCTTAAACTGAAGAGTACTCATTGGAAGATTTTTGTGGAGTGTCTACATGCCAAAACTATATTGAATTGGGCACCAAAATCAGATTATGGCGTGAGCCCAATTGGATTAAAGTGGGCGCCCCAAATGGATAAGGATGAAGAATCCTGATTAACATGGACTCTTTGGCGCCAACCCTTGCTTGTGCTTATCCAAAGTTGGCACCAACATAGGAGAGAGGGTGGAGGTTTTATCTAATATGATCAGATGACATCACTCCACCAATTAAAATTTTTTCAAAATTAATTAAATTTTTTGATTGGTCGAATGATGTGGCACTGCGCAGAATACAGGGTCTATAAAATCCCTATCTGCGTCTAGGGTTTGCAAGTTTCTACTCAATGCCAAGCCAAAACGAGAATCCTCTCCTCTTCTCCATATCCTCCCTACTCTCCTCTCTCCCCTCTTCATATCCAAGGAGTTGGACATCCATCTGGTAAAGGTCCAAGGTGTGGTGATGCATGAAACAGGAAGGCTACAAGATATCTTCGACAGGTTGCTGCTCCAACTTCAGAAGGAGTTCTGAAGCACTTCCAGATCAGATAGAGATCTAATTTTTGGAGCATAGATTTATGAGGAGAAGATATTCTAGGTCCTACCTAAGTGGATACTGGTAGAGGCTAGGCTCTTGCATGGCTACATCAGAACCTCGGGCTGTGCTGAGATCATCTACAGGGTAATTAGATTACCCTTGAGGTATGTCTATACTTCTCATACTTTTAGATTTAATTTTAAATATTAGATAATAAAATTAGATCTAACAGATATTAGATCTGAAATAGCATAGGATAAAATTTTTAAATTACTCCATCCCAGATTTGATGAAATCTGGAAGATCCTACAAAGGAAAAAGATGGTTTTTCCTTCACAGACTCTCAGATGTTGACTTTCGATCATCTATATCAGACATAAAATCTGAGTCTGTAAATCTCTGAACCTGGAGTTCTCTATTCCCAAAGACTAGAAATATATCCTTAGTCCTTCTCAAGTACTTAAGGATATATTTCACAGAAGTCCAGTGCTCTTCGCCTGGATTCGACTGATATCTGCTTGTGACACTCACAGCATGGGCTATATCAGGTCGTGTACATAGCATGGCATACATGAGGCTCCCTATTGCAGAAGCATAAGGAATCTTGCTCATGCGATCAATCTCTTCAAGTGTGCTAGGGCACATCTTCTTGGAGAGATGAATGCCATGTCTAAAAGGTACTAAACCTCTTTTGGAGTTTTCCATGCTAAACCTTTTTAGCACCTCCTCTTTGTACATCTTCTGTGAAAGTCTCAGCATCCTATTTGGTCTATCTCTATAGACCTTAATACCTAGTATAAAGGATGCCTCTCCTAGATCTTTCATAGAGAACTCCTTAGACAATCATATTTTGACTGAGGTCAACATGAAAATATCATTCCCAATCAGGAGGATGTCATCTACGTACAGTACGAGGAAGACAACTGCGCTCTCACTGACCTTCTTGAACACACATGGTTCCTCCTCATTCTTGATGAAATCAAATATTTTGATCACATCACTGAAATGAGTATTCCAGCTCCGAGATACTTGCTTAAGTCCATAAATGGACCTTTGCAGCTTGCAGATCTTATGATCACCATCATTGGATGTGAAATCAAGCGGCTATTCTATATAGATATCTTCCTCAAGATATCCATTTAAGAACATCATTTTCACGTCCATCTACCATATTTCATAATTGAAATAGGCTACAATAGCAAGCAATGTGCAAATAGATTTTAGCATGGCTACGGGCAAAAAGGTATCCTGATAGTCAATGCCTTCACACTGACTATAACCTTTCGCTACGAGCCTAGCCTTGAATATCTCCACATTTCCATCTGCACCTATCTTTCTCTTAAAGATCCATTTATACCTAATAGATACAATATCTTTAGGTGGATCTACCAAGGTCCAGACTTGGTTTAAGTGTATCGAGTCAATTTCTGATCTCATTGCCTCTAACCATTTCTCGGAGTCGATATCTGATATCGCCTCATCATAGGTCTTGGGGTCATCACCATAAGCCCCATTTCTCGTGAGGAACATTTTCTCTACTTTCTCTTGTATAGTACCTAAGTACCTTTCAGGAGGACAGGAAACCTTAGTCAATCTACGAGGTAGAAGAGGTGTTAGGACTGGTTCTAATTGATTGGGTTCCTCAGATTCTTTAGCTCGTTGCTCTTGGGAGACATTCTCCTTGAGTTTAATTATTCTTTCGATGCCACCATCTTGAATAAACTATTTTTCAAGAAAAATAGCATGTCGATTCACAATCACATTGTGATCTTCCGAAATATAGAAATAGTATCCTAATGACTCTTTTGGATATCCTATGAATCGAGCTCTAAAAGATCTGAACTCTAACTTGTCCATCTGCTGTCTCTTGACATGAGCCGGACAACCCCAAATTCTGAGATGACTCAGACTTGGTTTCTTACCATGCCATATCTCATACGGTGTGGTAGAACGATTTTAGAGGAAACCCTATTCAATACATATATTGCTGTCTTGAGACAATATCCCCAAAGAAACTCAGGGAGGTCCATGAAGCTCATCATGGAACGGACCATATCTAATAGGGTTCGGTTCCTCCGTTCTGAAACCCCGTTGTGTTGTAGCATTCCAGGTGGAGTCCATTGAGAGACTATGCCATTGTCCTTAAGATAGTCTAGGAACTTCTGACTAAGGTATTCACCTCTCGATCTGATCGAAGAATCTTAATGGGCTTTCCTGTTTGTTTTTCTACCTCATGTCTGAATTCTTTGAACTTTTCAAAGGCTTCAGACTTGTGTTTCATTAGAAACATATAATCATACCTAGACATATCATCGGTGAAGGTAATGAAGTAGATATAGTTGCCTCTAGCTGGCACATCAAATGGGCCGCACACATCTGTATGTACTAGGGCAAGTAGGTCTGGGGCCCTTTCCTTATGTCTTGTAAAAGGAAGCTTGGTCATTTTGCCTTGAAGGCATGATTCACAAATTGAATATGACTCAAAAGTCAACAGACTCAATAGCCCAGATTTCTCTAATTTGTTAACCCTGTCTTTTGCTATATGACCTAGCCTTAGGTGCCACAGATACCTTTCATTTAGACTTTCTCTAGGCCTTTTAATTCTCATGGCATTCATATTTTGCTCGATATGAAATACAGATACATCAATATGTAGCTGATAGAGATCATCAATAAGAAAATCATTTGCAACTTTATTATTTTCATAAAATATTTACAATGGTTCTTATGAAAGCTAATCACATAGTCTTCTTGTGCTAAACATGAAGCAGAAATCAAATTCCTGCTTGCTGCAGGTACATAATAACAATCTCTAAGAACTAAATCTAATCCTAATGATAATCGTAGAGGGTAGGTTCCCACGGCCACATCAGCAACTCTTGCTCCATTTTCGATGCGTAGGATCATATCCCCATCCCTCAGCTTTCTGCTCTTCTCAAGACCTTGCATAGAAGTACACAAATGAGCACTAGAACCAGAGTCAAGTACCCAACTGGATGCAGAGAAAACCATAAGATTAGATTCTATAACGAGCATACCTCCAGAAGGACCATCCTTCTTGTTCTTCAGGGTGGTCAGGTACTGAGGACAGTTTCGCTTCCAATGTCCATCTGAATTGCAGTGAAAATATTTTCTCTTTTCAGCAGCCTTCTTCTTCGGTTCCATCTTCTTCTTCTTTCCATCCACCTTCTGCTTCTTCGCAGACTTCTTCTTCCTTTCAAAAGACTTTCTCTTCGAAGAAGTCCACTCCACAGTAAGGACTGAGCCTTTTGAACCTTTCAAAGAAAGCTCAGCCGTAACCAACATGTTCATTAACTCAGCCAAGGTACACTGCATCTTATACATATGGAAGTTCATGATGAACTGACCATATGCATCAGACAAGGATTGAAGGATCACATCAATCTGAAAATCCCTATCTAAGATGACACCGAGCTTCTCAAGCTCCTCAAGATCTTTAATTATTGACAAACAATGATCTTGGACTGACTACCCATCATGCATTTTAGCCTCAAAAAGCCTTTGGCAGACTTGGTACTTAGTTGCACGACTTTGTTCACCAAACAACTCTTGTAGGTGAGCCAACATTTGGTGGGTAGTCATAATATTCTCATGCTGGCGCTGTAAGTCATCAAACATGGCACCCAACATGTAGTACCTGACTTTGTTATCGTCATCCGTCCACTTTTTCAGAGATGCTCTCTATTCAGCAGTCGGACATGCTGGTATGGCAGGTGGATCCTGGTCCAAGATATGAGTCAATTTTTCGAAACCCAGAATAATTCTATAGTTCCTCAACCAATCTTTGAAATTAGGTCCAGTCAATCTGTGGGTGTCTAGTATTTTGGTCAGGGGGTTGGACGCAGACATATTTCCTGTAGAGAGTCAAAAGTTTTTAATTAGATTTTGTAATCAGACTTAACCAATTTATTTAGGAGTTTTATTTTTAAACAAATTAGGCTCCCACTATTTTTTTAGATCCCTACACTCCCTAGGTAGGTCCAAATAAATCCATGTGCAATAGCTCTAATGGTCTAGAAGTTGAAACAATATTTTTAGATTTGAATGAAACTCTTGTTTGTTTACCTAGTTGGCATGCATTACAGATTCTATCCTTTTCAAAGTTCAATTTTGGCAAACCAAGAACCAATTCCTTCTTAATGAGTTTTGAAAGTGAATGCATGCTAATATGTGCAAGCCTACGATGCCAAAGCCAACTAGTCTCATTAATCTTGGCATTCAAGGATATTAGGCATTGCATGTTTATCTTGGATAGATCATTCAAATCTACCATATAAACATTACCATGTCTATGTCCAACAAATTAAATGCCTTCATTAGTAGGACTAGTTACAATGCAAATAGAAGATTCAAAAATAACTTTATATTCTTTATCACAAAATTAACTAATGCTTAGTAAATTATGCTTTAAACCATCTACTAATAAAATATTTTTAATGTACTTGGAGGGAGTGATACCAATGTTACCTATACCAATGATCTTTCCTTTACCATTATCTCCAAAGGTGACCATCCCTCCATTCTTAGCATCAAGTATGATGAATTGAGATTCATCACCAGTCATGTGTCTCGGCATCCGCTATCAAGATACCATTTTCTTGAAAGGAATATGCCCTATAAGCCAATCAAAATGTATAAATAGATGGATATTTTTTGTCTCCCGACAACTCATGTACTGATGTTTTAAATAAATAAAGGTATTTAGTTCATCATATGCTGCATCTTATTTTGATGAACCCCATAAATTAGGGCTATGGTTTTAGGGTTATGATGCGATCATACCAAGTGAGACCTAAAACCTTAAAACTCTAATTTTAAATATTCCTAGTCGATGGAACATTGAGTAGGAGATCAATATTTCTGGTAAGACTGGTACATCCTATGTATGCTCGATAGAGAGGGTAATTAATCTCACAATTACTTGTGTATGACACTAATATAAGGATGTAAGTATTCATCAGAGAATGAATTCACTGAATTGATCCAATTAAAGAATATCTGATGGAGTCTTATCTACATGTCAACAGATTTTTTCTTATAGTGGGAATTGTGCATGTAAATCTTTTGACCTGAGACTGCCATAGAACCTTATAAGCATGAATCCATATTTTGGATCATACTCATTCATGATTTAATCATGTACGGGATGTTCTGGATATGATGGATTGCTTATGAAGGTTGTGAGTAGGTCAATATGGAAATGATCGCTCCTAGTAAGAGGAGATCGCATCCTATCTGCTTCAATCAAATAATGATTCAGGAAGACTTTGATTAAAGCATTATGAAAAAATTATAAATAGTTTCTAATATTTTATAAATCGAATCATTATTATTTGATCAAGCGAAATATGAATATAAAATTGGGTTTGACATTTTTCCATACCCAAACTTATATTCGGGATGCAGGATGATCGTAAGATCAAGTTGCACGGTAATTTTCACTGAAGGATATTTTTGGTATTTCCATCAAAATTCTATATCTACCAGGTAGACATGATACGTTACTAAATATCAATCATGTCTTGTGAGTTTGATCAAATTAAAGAGTTTAATTCGATCATTAATTAAAAGCTGTTCTGATTGATCAAAATGGTTCAACTTGATTTGACCTAAATCGGCTAGATTATGTTCTAACCAAATTAGTTTAAATTACACCTGGACTCACTGCTGGCTAGATGTGGAACCCAATGGGTCACACACAAAGAGAATTGATCATGGGTTTAATTTGATTAAACCATGTTTGCAAGTTGAACATGCTAGCACATGTTGCAAACCCTAGCATTTAGATTCGAATCGAATTCGAATCGGGTTCCGATTTGGGCTAATTTAGAACCAATTTGAGCCAAATTGGATTTGGTCTTGAAGTGGGTTCGAAGTGTTTTAATTGGGCTTTTTGTTGGGTGCCAAAAACCAGGGAACCACATGCCTAAGAGTCTCTCTCTTGGCGTGTGGATTTAAATCCATGCGCATGAGCCACATGGCACATGGATGGAGTTGGCGCCACCTTTAGATAAGGTCTATCCTATTTTTCTCCGTAACCTTTATTCTATGAATGTATTTCAGATGTCTTAGGAGGCACCTAAGAGTCCTTCTGAGTATTAAACTCATCATAGAAGAATTAAAAAAAGGATAAGGATTAAATCCATGCGCCACCTCTTGGAAGCGCCCCTTTGAAATTTCAAATGGGGAGATAAGTTTTAAATTATCCACGCCCATTAATCTCTTGCGCCATTCTTCAAATTGGCACCATATATCTTGGCCATTGGATGGGCTTCCTTCCAGATCCAAAGGCATGGGTTGATGGCGCCAATAAGAGAAGTTTCGTGACTTCTCATCTGAACACCGTAAGTTAAGATCGAAGAGTCTTTCTGAATTAAGGCATCTCTTCAACCCAATTTTGATGCACACATGGCATTTCTTAACTTATGGGGCATGAGAAATAGACAAGAGGCATGAGATAATTTGTAAGAGGGCATGAGATGTTTTGGATTGCACCTTTACTTGCAATATAAATAGGGGTGCACGCCGAGGAGTCTCGGGTATTCAGAAATCTTCTTTCTTTCTTACAAGAGGCTCTGCTTGTCCAATTTTCTTTATTTCTTCTCTCTAGCCTATATAAGGTCCTGATAAAGGATAAAAAATCTTCCAAAAGGCTTAGAGAATTGAAATAAAAATTAAGGAGACAAGGAGCAAGAAAGAAAGGAAAGAAAAGGTCCAACAGTGTGACAGCAAACCCAAGAAAGGAGGTTCTACCCAAATTAAATTTAAATTTTGATAAATCAGAATTTAATTGCAGAGTATTTTTTAATAAGTGCTAGAGAGTTGATCGAGTCCTCGTGTGGATCAACATTGGAGGGTGAACACGTGGGCACCTGGTGGAAACTCAAACAGATTGCTGCCGGCAACTAAGCACAAATCAGGGTTTAGCGATAAGAGGTATGTTTCTATATCTTTTATTTGATATTAATGCATATTATATGGTTTAATTTCTGATAAGGTGATCTTGGAGTTAGGTTTTAATTTTATGATTTCATAATAATTGTTTTGAAATCCATGCTTCCGCCATTGCATTAAAATCTTTCAGTGGTATCAGAGCAACCTTGTTAGAATTAAATCATATGATGATATGTTAATGATTTAAAGGCAATCTTATAAATATGATATGATCATTATTTATGTTATAATATGATGTATATAATTATGGAATGTTGCTTTGTCATATTGAATTGTGTTCACTATGATGCTATATGATGAGATCATATTCATTATTTCATAATTAAAATATGATGTATATAATTATGGAATGTTGCTTTGTCATATTGAATTGTGTTCACTATGATGCTATATGATGAGATCATATTCATTATTTCGTAATTAAAATATGATGTATATAATTATGGAATGTTGCTTTGTCATATTGAATTGTGTTCACTATGATGCTATATGATGAGATCATATTCATTATTTCATAATTAAAATATGATGTATATAATTATGGAATGTTGCTTTGTCATATTGAAGTGTGTTCACTATGTGCTAATTTCTTTTATTCATATATTTATTATGATATAGAAATTAAATATGCATTGAGACCTGAAAAACCCTCTGTAAAATGATATTAAGTTGTAGTGTAATTAACCAATAGCATAACCAGTCGATGATGTCTAATTGATCAATCAGTGTCTAGGAAAGTGGTTCATGATTGGTAAAGAGAATGTGGTTTCTAATTGGTTTTGTTGTCTGACCTGGCCAAAATTTATTGATGTCTAAGAAAAGCAATGGGGGAATACCCCCACCTCTCTTCCACTTACCTGGCTGATTAGATTAATTTAATTCTTGACTGAGATGCTCGGTGTTATATTCACTATATTATGGCCTTCCTTCATGCTAGGACATTACTATGTCACGAACCATATTAGGTTTGTTGTGTAACCACAAGACCAATTATGGAAACTGACATAATATTGTTCTGGCGCATCGAGATGCTTACAGCAATTTTTTTTGAGTATAATGCTTTGTTGTGTAACCACAAAAGCATTTATATTCTATTTTGACTGTATTAAAATGAAGGGTCCTACTTAACTAAAAATTATGGTCCGTTGTGTAAACATAAGGCTATTAATGTTTTAGAGGCCAGGGTTTTTTATTGAGAAATGAATGAGATGCAATAGGAAAGAGTTTCCTACCTTTAAACTTATAAAAGGTTTGTTGTGCAACCACAAGATCTTTTATAAGGAATTAGGGTCTCAATCCCACTAAGAAAATCAATCAGGGTTTTCTCAAACATCATACTAGAGGGTTATGATGTCTGATAAAAATAGTGGGAGACACAATAAAATTAAAGTCCTAATTTAATTGTGTATATCATCTTGAGTTGTTCGCTTATGTAATGTTCTTTATTATGTAGATTAATGGCTTCTTCATTTTCACTTCGCTCCATTTTGGATACAAATAAATTGATTGGTACCAACTATGTGAACTGGTTGAGAAATCTTAAAATAGTACTTAGTCAAGAGAAGCTTTCTTACATTCTCGATACCCTGACATTGAGCCAGTTAGGGAGGATGCCACAGAGGAAGAAAAAACCACATATAGGATGTGGCAAAATGATTCTTTAACTGTCAAGTGTATCATACTTGCCTCTATGACAAATGAGTTACAGAGGCAGCATGATAGCATGGACACTCATTCCATATTGCTCAATTTAAAAGAGCTTTATGGAGAACAGAGTAGGACTGCAAGATATGAGATATCTAAGCAGTTATTCCATGCCAGAATGACAGAGGGGTCATCTGTACAAAACCATGTTCTGATGGTTATTGACCTGATCACTCGATTAGGTCAATTAGGTTTTGTTATGGATGGAGAGTTGAGTCAGGATCTAATCCTACAATCACTTTCAGAATCATTTTCTCAGTTTGTCGTGAACTATCACATGAACAAACTGAATTCTTCCTTGCCTGAGCTGTTAAATATGCTCAAAACAGCAGAGAGCCATATCAAGAAGGATAAGGCTCCTCTTCTTCTTGTGAATGGGATCTCCAAGAAGAAGGCAGGCAAAAAGGGTTCTAAAAGGAGGCTGAACCCTAAAGGTGGTATAAATAAGAGCAAGAAGGGAAAAAAGACCTCCGGACAGTCGACCTGCTTCCACTGCGGCAAGGCAGGTCATTGGAAAAAGGAATTGCAAGGCTTATCTTGCAACAGTGAAGACTGGTGCAAATAATGCACCAAAAGGTATATATGAGATACATACAATATTATCATTAAATTCCTCCATTTCAAACTCATGGGTATAAGATACTGCTTGTGGTTTTCATATCTGCAAATCATTACAGGGGCTGCAGAAAATTAGAAGTTTGAGGAAGGGAGACTCTATGGTGCTGGAGGAGATTCTATCCAAGCAGAAGCTGTAGGGACATATATCTTGAAGTTTCCTTTTGGAAAGATCTTAGAGCTAACAAATTGTTATTACATGCCTAAGATCATTAGAAATATTGTATCTGTACCCTTGTTGATAAAACAAGGATATCAAATATCTGTAACGAGCAATGGTTGCTCGATTAATTTTTCTAATGAAATAATTTGTCATGGCATTTTTGACAATGGTTTGTTGACTCTATACTTGAATGATAATATTTTTCATGTTGATGAAAATAGTAAACGTAAGAGAGATAATGTAAATAATACCTTACTTTGGCATTGTAGACTTGGTCATATTAGTGAGACTAGGATTAACAAGTTGTACAAAGAAAAGTTCTTTGATTCTTATGATTGTGAATCATTAGGAACTTGTGAATCATGTCTCATGGGTAAAATGACCAAGACTTCATTTAGTGGACATGGAGATAGGACAAACGAGTTGTTAGGACTTGTACATACAGATGTATGTGGCCCTATGACAACTCATGCCAGAGGTGGATACTCATATTTTATTACATTTACAGATGATTTATCTAGATTTGGATATGTGTATCTTATGAAACATAAATCCGAAGCCTTTGATAAATTCAAAGAGTATCAAAGTATGGTCGAAAAATAAACTGGAAAAAGTATAAAAATCCTTCGATCTGATCGAGGAGGAGAATACTTGTCCAATGAATTTTTAGACCATCTTAAAGCAAAGGGAATTATCTCTGAATGGACACCTCCTTATATGCCATAATTAAATGGTACCTTATTAGATATGATACGATCCATGATGTGCTTCACTGAATTACCTATTTCCTTCTGGGGTTATACTTTAGAGACTGCAATAATTATCTTGAATAGAGTACCTTCTAAATCTGTATCTAGCACTCCATATGAAATATGGAGAGGTAAGAAGCCCAATCTTAAATATTTTAAGATGTGGGGATGTTCAGCATATGTCAAAAGAAATTTTGGACATAAACTAGATACTAGAGCAGATAAATATTTGTTTGTAGGATATCCTAAGGATAGTATAGGATATCTATTCTACCATCCTACTGAACAAAAGGTATTTGTAAGTAGGCATGCCACTTTCATGGAGAAAGAATTTATCCTAGAAAGAGGCAGTGGGAGAAATATTGAAATTAATGAAGTTCAACAAAAACAAATAGATATTTCTCAACCAAATAAAGAAGAACTAGAACACATAACTCCTATCCATAGGTCAGAGAGGGTACGACATGTACCTATAAGGTATGGGTTCATTATTGAGAATAATGAAGCCCAAGTCATTGAGAATGACGAACCTTTGACCTATACAGAAGCTGTCATGAGTAAGGACTCAGACAGATGGCAGGATGCTATGAAATCCGAGATGGACTCTGTTGGTGCAAAAATCTGCTTGCGCCGGAGAAGCTGGAGTTGAGGGAGTCGCGGTCGCCGTCGGGACCTACAAAAGAAGTCTAAACCGGAGGTGGGGTTGCTCTGGCAAGACCCTCCGACGCTCAAGTCAGTTCTCTGCCTCAACAAGAATGGAATGCTCGAATGAAAATTTTAGTAGAGTTTCTAGGTAAAAATGAGAGCTTATAGAATAACGTATCTGGGGTTCCCCTTTTATAGACGGAGGGGGCAACAAATTGATAGCGACACCTGTAACCGTCTGGCAGTGGGCTGCCCAGAGTCAGAAGGAATTTATTGCGGAGGGTAGTGGAGTGAGATCGTGGCTATCACCTGGCTTGCCATGTGGAATCAGTTATGGGGAGTGGAGCGGCGTCCGCTGTCGTGACTCGTCAGGGAGTGGTGGAATCGCACAGAATCCGCCGCAGGGAGTGGAGCAGAATCGTGGCCTTTAATATGGCCTGCCAGGGGGTAATGGGGCTGCGTAGGGTCCGCCGCAGGGAGTGGAGCAGTGTTGTCCGTTATTGTGGCCTGCCAGGGGGTCCAGACTTGTCGGTCGAAGTTCGGTTGGAGTCGGTAGCGAGGTCCGGTACCCGTGGGAGTTTGGGCAAGGTCTTCCCGCAGTCGGAATAGAAGATGGAGTCTGGCTTCTGTAGAAGTCCGGGCGGAGTCTACTTGTAGTCGAAGTCATGGGTGGAGTCCGGCTCCCGTAGGAGTCCGGACGAAGTTTGTCTGCAGCCGTTTGGAGTCGGAGACGGAGCCCGGCTCCCATAGGAATCCGGGCGGAGTCTTCCTGCAATTATAGTCAGGTGTGAAGTCCGACTCCCGTAGGAGTCCGGACAAAGCTCACCAGCAGTTGAAGTTGGTGACGGAGCCCGACTCCCATAGGAGTCTGGGAGGAGTCCTCCTTGCGGTTGAAGTCGTGGATGGAGCCCGGCTCCCGTGGGAGTCCGGACGAAGTCTGTCTGCAGCCATTTGGAGTCGGGGATGGAGCCCGGCTCCCGTAGGAATCTGGATGAAGTCTTCCTGCAATTATAGTCAGGTGCGAAGTCCGGCTCCCGTAGGAGTTCGGACGGAGCTTACCAGCAGTTGAAGTTGGTGACGGAGCCCGGCTCCCGTAAGAGTCCGGGCAGAGTCCTCCTTGCGGTTGAAGTCGTGGACGGAGCCCGGCTCTCGTGGGAGTCCGGAGAAGTCTGTCTGCAGCCGTTTGGAGTCAGAGACGGAGCCCGGCTCCCGTAGGAATCCGGGCGAAGTCTTCCTGCAATTATAGTCAGGTGCGAAGTCTGGCTCCTGTAGGAGTCCGGATGGAGCTTACCAGTAGTTGAAGTTGGTGATGGAGCCCAGCTCCCATAGGAGTCCGGGCGGAGTTCTCCTTGCAGTTGAAGTCATGGACGAAGCCTGGCTCCCGTGGGAGTCCAGGCGGAGTCTTCCTGCAATTATAGTCAGGTGCGAAGTCCGGCTCCCGTGGGAGTCCGGACGGAGCTTACCAGTAGTTGAAGTTGGTGACGGAGCCCGGCTCCCGTAGGAGTCCGGGCGGAGTCCTCCTTGCGGTTGGAGTCGTGGGCGGAGCCCGGCTCCCGTAGGAATCCGGGCAGAGTCTTCCTGCAATTAAAGTCAGGTGCGAAGTCCGGCTCCCGTAGGAGTCCGGATGGAGCTTACCAGCAGTTGAAGTTGGTGACAGAGCCCGGCTCCCGTAGGAGTCCGGGCGGAGTCCTCCTTGCGGTTGAAGTCGTGGACAAAGCCCAGCTCTCATGGGAGTCCAGGCGAAGTCTTCCTGCAATTATAATCAGGTGCGAAGTCCGGCTCCCATGGGAGTCCGGACGGCGCTTACCAGCAGTTGAAGTTGGTGACGGAGCCCAGCTCCCGTAGGAATCCAGGCGGAGTCCTCCTTGTGGTTGGAGTCATGGGTGGAGCCCGGCTCCCGTAGGAATCCGGGTGGAGTCTTCCTGCAATTAAAGTCAGATGCGAAGTCCGGCTCCCGTAGGAGCCCGGACGGAGCTTACCAGCAGTTGAAGTTGGTGACGGAGTCCGGCTCCCGTAGGAGTCCGGGTGGAGTCCTCCTTGCAGTTGGAGTCGTGGGCGGAGCCCAGCTCCCGTAGGAATCCGGGCGGAGTCTTCCTGCAATTAAAGTCAGGTGCGAAGTCCGTCTCCCATAGGAGTCCGGACGGAGCTTACCAGCAGTTGAAGTTGGTGACGGAGCCCGACTCCCGTAGGAGTCTGGGCGAAGTCCTCCTTGTGGTTGAAGTCATGGACGGAGTCCGGCTCCCGTGGGAGTCCAGGCAGAGTCTTCCTATAATTATAGTCAGGTGCGAAGTCCGACTCTCGTGGGAGTCCGGACGGAGCTTACCAGTAGTTGAAGTTGGTGACAGAACCCGGCTCCCGTAGGAGTCCGGGCGGAGTCCTCCTTGCGGTTGGAGTCGTGGGCGGAGCCCGACTCCCGTAGGAGTCCGGGCGGAGTCCTCCTTGCGGTTGAAGTCATGGACGGAGCCCGGCTCCCGTAGGAGTCCGGGCGGAGTGATGGGAGTTCACCAACAGCAGTAGAAAGTCGGAAGAGGCTTGTGAGGGTCAATCTCATCGAGAACTTCGGTCGAGGGTATTTTATACCCAACACCAGTCCCCCTACTTTCGAGTTTGAATTTCGAATGAAGGAAGTACAGAGAGGTCATCGTAGCCGAAGTTCTCCCCCTGACGCCCGTGCGTGTCCATCCTTAGATATGTTGGCATTTAATGCGCGCATGTCGGAGCCCTTTTTTCGATTAGGGTGACCCAAAGAATCTTTTCAGAACTCCCACCAGGACGTGATCCCAAGCGTCGTGCCATGAAAGTTTGCGAACGGTCAACTCCAGGTCGTTGCGAGTGGGACACGTGGTGGGCATTGGTTGGCCTAGGGGCACCTGCCATCATAATTGCGCCAGGCTCCGTTGCCTATTTAAACCCCCCACCCTTCCTCTGGGGGCTTTACCTCGCCTAAAGGACGACACCTTTCTTTCATCTGAGAGCTTAGCCACTCAGCCACTCCATCGGTGCCCCTGTCGACTCCGAGCATCCTCCACGCTGGTCTTTGCCATCTCTCTACCATCTCCAGCCCCCCGATTCCTCTCTAAGGGGTTCCCCCGCTAGTGCCTCCACCCCGGAGGCCAACCTCAAGAGGATGCCACGGGCTTGGAAGAGCGTAAGGAGGAGAACAGCAGTCTGCGAGTTCTCCGATCATCGAGCGGCCGCTGAAGGTTCCCGTCGCTTCAAAGGGGGCTCGAGGGAGAATTCCTTCAACAACAGGGGTTTAATAATGGGGACAACCGGTGAAGGCGTTCTGCTCAAGAATTTTGGAGTAGCTGACTGGGGCGACATCGGTCAAGGGGGCAGAGTCGTCGTCACAAACCGTGGCGGGATCCTTGATGTCGTCGGAGCTGAGGGACCAGAAGCGGTCGGCGCCGACGGTGGGGCAATAAAACTTGTTGCGGGGACGATGGAAGTAGCGCATGCCAACCTTGCCGGAATACTTAGGACGGTGGTTGTCATGGAGCATTCGGTGATGGCGCATATCTCTGGCGCCATTGCTGCCTCCGGGGTAACTCCGGTTCTTCTTGAAACAGGTCTTCGTCGCCGCTGCCGTTGCCCTTACTGCTCCCTGGAATCTATCCCATCCTTTTCCCCTAGGGTTGGGATTTCAGAGGTGGAGCGAAACAAAGCGAGGGCGAGAGCCGATAGGCTCGTCACACGCACTGAAAAATGCGGTTGGACAGAACCGGGAAGAGAAGTTTACAGCCTAAAGTGGCCTCCGGTGTATCTCTTCCAAGTCGTGTATCCGAGCCTTGTAATAGTGTATTCTTTTTTGGCCCTCCGGATCTTGTAACGTACATCTTGTTGATTGAAAAATGAGAAGGAGATTTTATTTCCTCGCCCGCACTTTGCGTCGAATTGTTGTTTGCCGAACTTCTTTCTTTTGCCATTGTCGTTGTTGTATTCCCTTTTTTCTTTTCTCTTCTTTTCTTTTTTTTCTCTCTTTTTTTTTTTTTATGTCGTTCTGAGGTTACCGGTGGTTGCCACGCCGGCTCGCCTTTTAGTTATCCCTTTCCTTCAACCTCAATGGCTCTATAATGCATACGAGAAGGTAATTTTCCACTACCTCTTTTACTCATGTGTTGAATCGTCATTTGCCGAGCTTCTTTTCAGCCTTTGTGTCATTCGGAGGTACCCGGTTGCTATCATATCGATCCATCTTTTTTGTCCATGGCTGTAGAGTCGTCTGGGGCCATTTGGGTTTGGTGCCCCCATCAGGGCTCGAGCTCGGAGGTCTGAGCTTCTGTCCCCCTGAGGAAGTTGTCTTACCTTGGGCTTGTGTTGAAGGCTTCCTTGAATGCTGAGGTTCTTGATGAGAGCCTCAATCCTTGCCGAGACAGGGTTCTCTACATCTTGGATGCTGTTTGTTTTCCATTCGTCGCTGACGTGATCCATCGCCTTTTTCTTTTTCGCTTGAAATTTTTCCTCCGCTCTTGGTGAGGCTACGGGAGTTCAGCTCCCGTAAGTGAAGTCAGGGTGAAGTCCGGCTCTCGTGAGAGTCCGGGTGGAGTCTTCCTGCAATTAAAGTCACAGGCGAAGTCCGGCTCCCATAGGAGTCCGGACAAGGCTTACCAGCAGTTGAAGTTGAGGATGGAGCCCGGCTCCCGTAGGAGTCCGGGCGGAGTCTACTTGCGGTTGAAGTCGTGGGCAGAGTTCGGCTCCCATAGGAGTCCGGACGAAGTCTGTCTGCAACCGTTGGAGTCGAGGATGAAGCCCGGCTCCCGTAGGAGTCCGGACAAGGCTTACCAGCAGTTGAAGTTGAGGACGAAGCCCGGCTCCCGTAGGAGTCCGGGTGGAGTCTACCTACAGTCAAGGTTAGGGACAAAGTCTGGCTCCCGTAAGAGTCCGGACGGAATTTTATTACGAGAGGGCCATTGGGGAAAGTCCCCCCTTTTTCTCTTCTGGTCTTCGAACGACCAGATTTTTAATTGATGCCGGGATGAGGTTCTTCCCCCATTCCTGTCGTAACAGGTTTCAGCTCTGGTTAGGACGAGGTCCTCCTCTTGTTTCTAACACGGTCGTGGGCATACATATGGGCGTTGCTGGGCCCTTCCCACCTTCTGGCCTAAAGAGAGCCGGGCATTCGACTTTGCTCGAGTTAGGGCGAGGTTCTCCTTTTGTCCCTAACAGGGCTGTGGGGGCGCATATGGGCGTCGCAGGGCCTCTCCCCCCATCCGGCCGAAAGGAAACCGGGCCTTCGACTTTGCTCAAGTTAGGGCGAGGTTCTCCTCCTGTCCCTAACAGGGCTGTAGGGGCGCATATGGGCGTTGCAGGGTGTCTCCCCCCATCTGGTCTAAAGGGAACCGGGCCTTCGACTTTGCTCAAGTTAGGGCGAGGTTCTCCTCCTGTCCCTAACAAGGCTGTGGGGGCACATATGGGCATCGCAGGGCCTCTCCCCCCATCCGGTCTAAAGGGAACCGGACCTTCGACTTTGCTCAAGTTAGGGCGAGGTTCTCCTCTTATCCCTAACAGGGCTGTGGGGGGCGCATTTGGGCGTTGCAGGGCCTCTCCCCCCATTCGGTCTAAAGGGAACTGGGCCTTCGATTTTGGTGAGACGAGGTTCCCCTCTCGCTTCTGATACAATTTGTTTGGATTATCCTGTAGATGTAGGATAGTGCCAAAGATATGCAGATATACAACTTTTAACTAAAATGAAGTTATTGGTAGTACATCCATAAGTTTTCCGAGCTCCATGGTCGTGGAAGGTCTGCTCCTCCTTGAGGCCCTCTGGTGATGGAGTCGATGGTCCCAATTGGAGGTCGATCTTCGGGCTGCTCCTCCCTCCTTGGCGGTTCAGGTTGCGGCAGGGCCCTTGGCCGATCTTCTCTACCCTCAGACCGACGTTGGATGAACCTGTCGAGTCGACCTCGCCGGATGAGCTCCTCGATCTCGTCTCGAAGCTGGATGCATTCCTCCGTGTCGTGGCCGTGGTCGCGGTGGTAGAGACAGAATTTGTTGGGGTTGCGCTTCTCAGGGTGTGTGCGCATCCTCTCTAGCCTAGGGAGCTGCTCCCTGACCTCCATTAGTACCTGGGTCTTCGAGGCATTGAGGGGGGCATAGTTGCGGAATCTTCCCGATGGAGAACCCCGCCAAACCCCACGATCCAGACTTCTCTGCCTACGTACCCGGGATGGAGTATGGGCACGCTTGTGCCCAGGAGGGGATCAAGAATGCGGCCGAGCTTCTCTCGATCTTTTTTCGACTGCGGGCTTACTCGAGTCTCCCGCCTGCTGCTCTCTCGCAGTCTCCTCATCCTTCATTTTGAAGGCTTCTTCCGCTCGGGTGTACCCTTCAGCCCGAGCCAACAAATCAGCAAAATCCCTGGGGTACTTCTTCTCCAGGGAGAACAAAAGGTCATTCTTCTGAAGGCCGCCCTTCAGAGCGGCCATTGCTACCGATTGGTCTAAATTTTGGACCTCCAATGCTGCGACATTGAAGCGGTTGATGTAGGCCCGAATGGACTCCCCTTCCCTCTGCTTGATATTGATGAAGGACTCCGAACCCTTCCGGAGGTGCCGGCTGCTAACAAAATGGGCCACGAATTGGTAGCTCATCTGATCGAAGGAAAAGATGGTACCCGACTTCAGAGCCGAGTACCAGTTTCTCGCCGCTCCCTTCAAGGTGGATGGGAAGGCTCGGCATAGAATGGCGTCGGGAGCGCCATGAAGCAGCATCATCATCCAGAAAGCTTCCAGATGATCAACCGGGTCCGAAGTTCCGTTGTAGCTTTCGAACTGGGAGAGCTTGAAGTTTGGCGGGATCGGTTCCTGCATGATCATTTGAGAAAAGGGAGGGTCAGTGCAAATATCTTCACCATAAATGGGGGGAGCATGACGGAGTTCTTCGATCTGCCGGTTCATCTCTTGGAGTCTCCGGTCTAAGAAATCCTCTCGACTTCGAGTCTCGAGGGTCCTCTGGCAGAATGGGGGCAGGGATCTTCCAGGGGTGGAGTCATGGTCCGATTGAGGGCTCTCCAACCTCGGGTTCGTTTTCCCAGAAAAGATGGGACGGCTGGCCCAAGTGGCCCGCCCCGCCGCCAGATTCTGGTGTTCCGGCGACACCCTTTCCATACGCGCTGACGCCTGCGGCTGCTGCTGCTGCTACATAGCCTGCACAGCTTCAGTGAGACCTCTGACCAGCTGCTAGTAGGTCAAACTACTTCACGCTGACCGCCGTCGTCGGAGGAGGAGGAAGAGGTTGGGAAATAGGAGGTGAGGCCGGAGCCTGAGATCTAGCTGCGGAGGTCGTGGACCGTCGTGTGGATGCCTTGCGAGGAGGCATCGAGTAAGGACCGAGTGGAGAAAGGAGGAGGGGATGCCGGAAGAAATGCCCGGGGGCAGTCCCGTTGAGCGCTCCTTTAAGTACAAGGATACTGAGAAGACACAGGCCCTTCCTCTAGCGCCAATCCTGTTGGTGCAAAAATTTGCTTGCGCCGGAGAAGCCGGAGTCGAGGGAGTCGCGGTCGCCGCCAGGACCTGCAAAAGAAGTCTAAACCGGAGGTGGGGTTGCTCTGGCAAGACCCTCCGACGCTCAAGTCAGTTCTCTGCCTCAACAAGAATGGAGTGCTCGAACGAAAATTTTAGCAGAGTTTCTAGATAAAAATGAGAGCTTATAGAATAACGTATCTAGGGTTCCCCTTTTATAGACGAAGGGGGCAACAAATTGATAGCGACGCCTGTAACCGTCTGGCAGTGGGCCACCCAGAGTCAGGAAGAATTTATTGCGGAGGGTAGTGGAGTGGGATCGTGGCTATCACCGTGGCTCGCCACATGGAATCAGTTATAGAGAGTGGAGCGGCGTCCGCTATCGTGACTCGTCAGGGAGTGGTGGAATCGCACAGAATCCGCCGCAGGGAGTGGAGCAGAATCGTGGCCTTTAATATGGCCTGCCAGGGGGTAATGGGGCTGCGTAGGGTTCGCCGCAGGGAGTGGAACAGTGTTGTCTGTTATTGTGGCCTGCCAGGGGGTCCAGACTTATCGGCCGAAGTTCGGTTGGAGTCGGTAGCGAGGTCCGATACCCGTGGGAGTTTGGGCGAGGTCTTTCCGTAGTCGAAATAGAAGATGGAGTCTGGCTTCTGTAGAAGTCCGGGTGGAGTCTACTTGCGATCGAAGTCGTGGGCAGAGTCCGACTCCCGTAGGAGTCCGGACGAAGTCTGTCTGCAGCCGTTTGGAGTCGGGGACGGAGCCTGGCTCCCGTAGGAATCCGGGCGGAGTCTTCCTGCAATTATAGTCAGGTACGAAGTCCGCTCCCGTAGGAGTTCGGACAGAGCTTACCAGCAGTTGAAGTTGGTGACGGAGCCCGACTCCCGTAGGAGTCCGGGCGAAGTCCTCCTTGCAGTTGAAGTCATGGACGGAGCCCGGCTCCCGTAGGAGTCCGGGCGGAGCGATGGGAGTTCACCAACAGCAGTAGAAAGTCGGAAGAGGCTTGTGAGGGTCAATCCCGTCGAGAACTTCGGCCGAGGGTATTTTATACCCAACAGACTCCATGTATACCAACAAAGTATGGACTTTGGTTGATGCACCAGAAGGGATAAACCCTATTGGGTGCAAATGGATCTATAAGAAAAAGATTGGAGCAGATGGTCAAATAGAAACCTATAAAGCTTGATTGGTAGCTAAAGATTTCAGACAAAAATATGGTATTGATTATGATGAAACTTTTTCACCTATTGCCATGCTCAAATCTATTCGGATAATGCTTGCAATAGCAGCATACTATGATTATGAAATATGGCAAATGGATGTGAAGACTGCCTTCTTGAATGGTTTTCTAGAAGAGGAGGTCTACATGTCACAGCCAGAGGGTTTTGTCTCAAATGACAAACCAAATCTAGTATGCAGGCTTAAGAAATCTATTTATGGATTAAAGCAAGCCTCAAGGAGTTGGAACATCCGCTTTGATGTAACAATCAAAGAATTTGGCTTCATCAAAAATGTGGATGAACCTTGTGTGTATAAGAAGACTAGTGGGAGTGCCCTAGTTTTCTTGGTTCTGTATGTAGATGACATACTCCTTATTGGAAATGATATCCTAATATTACAAACAGTCAAATTATGGCTATCAAATAAGTTTTCCATGAAAGACTTGGGGGAAGCATCCTATATACTTGGTATAAAGATCTATAGAGATAGATCTAAAAGGATGCTAGGCTTATCTCAGTCTAAGTACATTGACTTAATACTGAAAAGATTTAGTATGAATGAAAGTAAAAGAGGTTATTTACCCATGAGTCAAGGCATACATCTCTCTAAGAAGATGTCTCCTAAGACAACTGAAGAGAGAAATAGAATGAGTTCTATTCTTTATGCTTCGGCTGTAGGATCAATAATGTATGCTATGTTATGTACCAGGCCTGATGTAGCTTATGTCTTAGGCATAGCCAGTAGATTTCAGGCTGATCCAGGAGAGGATCATTGGAAGGCTGTGAAAAATATTCTAAAGTACTTAAGAAGGACTAAGGATATTTTTCTCATATATGGTGGATCTGATCTTAAACTAGAAGGATACTCTGATTCTAGTTTTCAATCAGACCCAGATGATAGTAAATCCATTTCAAGGTATGTCTTTACTTTGAATGGTGGAGCAGTGAGTTGAAAGAGTTCTAAGCAGCAAACAGTAGCTGACTCAACCACAAAGGCAGAATACATAGCTGCAAGTGAAGCCGCCAAGGAAGCTGTCTGGATGAAGAAGTTCATCACTGAATTGGGCGTTGTTCCTGAGATTGAGAACCCAGTACCACTTTATTGTGATAATACTGGAGCAGTTGCTCAAGCAAAAGAACCAAGGTCTCACCATAAATCCAAGCACATTTTGAGACGCTTCCATCTCGTTCGTGAAATAATTGAAAGACAAGATGTTATTATTGAACGAGTAGACACAAAGAACAACATAGCGGATCCATTCACTAAAGCTTTACCACAGCAGCAATTCGATCACCATCTCGATTGTATGGGGTTGAAATATAAGGGAGATTGGCTTTAGTGCAAGTGGGAGATTGAAAGGAATATGCCCTATAAGCCAATCAAAATGTATAAATAGATGGATATTTTTTGTCTCCCGACAACTCATGTACTGATGTTTTAAATAAATAAAGGCATTTAGTTCATCATATGCTGCATCTTATTTTGATGAACCCCATAAATTAGGGCTATGATTTTAGGGTTATGATGCGATCATACCAAGTGAGACCTAAAACCTTAAAACTCTAATTTTAAATATTTCTAGTCGATGGAACATTGAGTAGAGGATCAATGTTTTCGATAAGACTGGTACATCCTGTGTATGCTCGACAGAGAGGGTAATTAATCTCACAATTACTTGTGTATGACACTAATATAAAGATGTAAGTGTTCATTAGAGAATGAATTCACTGAATTGATCTAATTAAAGAATATCTGATGGAGTCTTATCTACATGTCAACAGATTTTTTCTTATAGTGGGAATTGTGCATGTAAATCTTTTGACCTGAGGCTACCATAGAACCTTATAAGCATGAATCTATATTTTGGATCATACTCATTCATGATTTAATCATGTACGGGATGTTCTGGATATGATGGATTGCTTATGAAGGTTGTGAGTAGGTCAATATGGAAACGATCGCTCCTAGTAAGAGGAGATCGCATCCTATCTGCTTCAATCAAATAATGATTCAGGAAGACTTTGATCAAAGCATTATGAAAAAATTAGAAATGGTTTCTAATATTTTATAATCGAATCATTATTATTTGATCAAGAGAAATATGAATATAAAATTGAGTTTGATATTTTTCCATACCCAAACTTATATTCGGGATGCAGGATGATCGTAAGATCAAGTTGCACGGTAATTTTCACTGAAGGGTATTTTTGGTATTTTCATCAAAATTCCATATCTACCAGGTAGACATGATACGTTGCTAGATGTCAATCATGTCTTGTGAGTTTGATCGAATTAAAGAGTTTAATTCGATCATTAATTAAAAGCTGTTCTGATTGATCAAAATGGTTCAGCTTGATTTGACCTAAATCGGCTAGATTGTGTTCTAACCAAATTAGTTTAAATTACACCTGGACTCACTGCTGGCTAGATGTGAAACCCAATGGGTCACACACAAAGGGAATTGATCATGGGTTTAATTTGATTAAACCATGTTTGCAAGTTGAACATGCTAGCACATGTTGCAAACCCTAGCATTTAGATTCGAATCGAATTCGAATCGGGTTCTGATTTGGGCTAATTTAGAACCAATTTGAGCCAAATTGGATTTGGTCTTGAAGTGGGTTCGAAGTGTTTTAATTGGGCTTGCTGTTGGGTGCCAAAAACTAGGGAACCACACGCCTAAGAGTCTCTCTCTTGGCGTGTGGATTTAAATCCATGCGCAAGAGCCACATGGCGCATGGATGGAGTTGGCGCCACCTTTAGATAAGGTCTATCCTATTTTTCTCCGTAACCTTTATTCTACGAATGTATTTCAGATGTCTTAGGAGGTGCCTAAGAGTCCTTCTGAGTATTAAACTCATCGTAGAAGAATTAAGAAAAGGATAAGGATTAAATCCATGCGCCACCTCTTGGAAGCGCCCCTTTGAAATTTTAAATGGGGAGATAAGTTTTAAATTATCCACGCCCATTAATCTCTTGTGCCATTCTTCAAATTGGGGCCATATATCTTGGCCATTGGATGGGCTTCCTTCCAGATCCAAAGGCATGGGTTGATGGCACCAATAAGAGAAGCTTCGTGACTTCTCATCTGAACACCGTAAGTTAAGATCGAAGAGTCTTTCTGAAATAAGGCATCTCTTCAACCCAATTTTGATGTACAAATGGCATTTCTTAACTTATGGGGCATGAGAAATAGACAAGAGGCATGAGATAATTTGTAAGAGGGTGTGAGATGTTTTGGATTGCACCTTTACGTGCAATATAAATAGGGGTGCACGCCGAGGAGTCTCGGGTATTCAGAAATCTTCTTTTTTTCTTACAAGAGGCTCTGCTTGTCCAATTTTCTTTATTCCTTCTCTCTAGCCTAGATAAGGTCCTGATAAAGGACAAGAAATCTTCCTAAAGGCTTAGAGAATTGGAATAAAAATTAAGGAGACAAGGAGCAAGAAAGAAAGGGAAGAAAAGGTCCAACAGTGTGACAGCAAACCCAAGAAAGGAGGTTCTGCCCAAATTAAATTTAAATTCTAACAAATCAGAATTTAATTGCAGAGTATTTTCTAATAAGTGCTAGAGAGTTGATCGAGTCCTCGTGTGGATCAACGTTGGAGGGTGAACACGTGGGCACCTGGTGGAAACTCAAACAGATTGCTGCCGGCAACTAAGCACAAATCAGGGTTTAGCGATAAGAGGTATGTTTCTATATCTTTTATTTGATATTAATGCATATTATATGGTTTAATTCCTGATAAGGTGATCTTGGAGTTAGGTTTTAATTTTATGATTTCATAATAATTGTTTTGAAATCCATGCTTCCACCATTGCATTAAAACTTTTCATTTTTGTTTGCTCCTTGAGATGCTAGACACACCTGCAGGCAAAAGTCAAGTTTTTGCTTTAGGTACCCAAGCTTTCTTGGGTCCTTTTTGGTTAGTCATAATGGTTCCTTTTGGAACCTATATTTTCTTTACATTTGAGTTTACAGATTTGTTAGAGAAACAAGTGTATGACTTGTGTCCTACTCTACCACATTTGAAGCAAGTAATATTAGAAAACTTGTTACTTAAAGAGTTTACATAGATATTTTTCAGATACTTTTGTTTCTTCAAGGGGTTATAGCCAAGTCCAGCCTTATCATACACGGCTTTTTGATTTTCAAGAATCATATTAAGTTTATTAGAACTAAAAGTAAATTTTTTAACTATTGGTTTTAGCTTGGCAATTTTATTCTTTAAATTTTGATTTTCTTGAAACGGGATAGATTTTTCAATTGAAATGCTCTCATTTTGTTTCAGTAAAGATTGATTTTTTGATTTTAAATCTTTGTTCTTTATCCCTAGTTTCTTTAGTTTATCAATTAAATCATAAAAAGCTTCATGAAGTTCTTCAAAGGTAAAGTCACTAGGAGTTTCAGAATTTACCTCAATTTCATGTGCCATAAGGCACAAGTTAGCTTGTTTAGTTGAGTCTTCCTCTTCGAAGCTTGAGTCATCACTTCCACTCCAAGTGGCCATCATGACCTTCTTCTTGTACTTCTTGGGACCCTTCTTCAGTTGTGGGCATTCAGACTTGAAGTGTCCCGATTTCTTGCATTCATAGCAGATAAGGGGTTGGTCTTTATCCTTTTCTTTGCTATGTTCCCCTTTTGTGAGTGGCCTCTTCCTCATTTTTTATTTCTTTTTCCTCAAAAACTTCTTGAACCTTCTGGTAATGAGAGCCATCTCTTCATCCTGCTCTTCATTTTTGGTGTCATCAGTTTCTTCATCAAGTTGAGTTGTGGATTTGAGGGCGATTGTTTTCTTCTTTTTGACTTCTTCCTCTTGATATTGTTTCATGCTCAGCTCATGTGTCCTCAGCGATCCAAGAAGCTCTTCCAAAGGTAGGATGTTCAGATCTTTGGCTTCTTGAATAGCGATCACTTTGGCTTCGCAAGTTCTTGGTAAGGACCTGAGAATCTTTCTTACGAGCTCACTGTTAGAATAGGACTTACCAAGACTCTTTAAACCATTTATAATATCAGTAAAATGAGTAAATATTTCAGTTATAGATTCATCATGCTCCATTTTAAAAAGTTCATATTTATGCACGAGCATGTTAATTTTGGACTCCTTTACTTGATTAGTTCCTTCATGGGTTACTTCTAATCTATCCCATATTTCTTTAGCAGACAAGCAAGTTGAAATGCGATTAAATTCATTAGCATCAAGAGCACAATATAAAATATTCATAGCTTTAGCATTTAGTTGGGCTATTTTCTTATCAACCTCATCTCAATCTTTTTCGAGTTTGGCTGATCCATACCATCAATAATTTTAGTGGGTGTATGAGGGCCGTTTACTATGATACTCCATATATCATAGTCGAGTGCTTGAATGAAGATTTTCATCCGAGCTTTTCAATAGGTATAGTTGGACCCATTGAAAAGTGGAGGTCGGTTAGTGGACTGCCCCTCGGCTAGAGAAGTGCCAACTTGAGTTGCCATAGATCTTTAGCTCTTTAATTGGTTAGATCAAAGTAGGGCTAGAGCACCGGGCTCTGATACCACTTGTTGCCCAGCTATGCAACCCAAGAGGGGGGGTAAATTGGGTTTCTAAAAATTTTAAACTTAACTTATACCTTATGAAGATTGTTTAACAATAGCAAGATAAATAAGGAGAGTATAGTTGATTCAAGGCTAATGGTTAAATGCATGAATGCAAGAGAATAAATAAGCTCTAAAAGGAGAGCAATTAAGCACGACACAAACAAGAAAATTTATAGTGGTTCGGTGCCAACCTTGCACCTATATTCACTCCCCAAGCTCCTACTTGGGAATTCCAATCCACTAACTTGTATTCAACTTGAATACACTTGTCGGAACCTCTGACTCTAGCTATCCCAAGCTAGTCCACTTGTTTTTCGGGTATAAGCCAATCCAATACAATCTGATTCAAGGTTCGGATCAACCTTCTCACATTTTGAAACCCTTCCAAAATAAAAATAATAACTCAAAAGGAGTATTACAATTAATAGCACAGAAAATACAAAAGAAGCTCCTTTAATGAGAGAATGAGGCTTTAAATACACTTTACTCAAATAGAAGAAAGCTCTTTCCGATTTTCTCAAGGGGGTTGGAGACTTGAATGAGCACTTGAGGAGTTGGTGAACTTGAATTAAAAGCTTCTTGAATGCTTTGAGTGGGCTCTTGCTTAGGGCTGAAAAATATGCTTGAAATCCTCTTTTGAAACCCTTCTCTTTTTCTCTATCTTTCTTTCTTATCTTTGATTCCCACCTTTAAGTCCCTTTATATATCTTCAAATAATGATGGAGAGTAATCTGGACTGAAATAGAGCCGTTAGACCACATTAAATGAGCATGAAATGCACTTAAAATGGGTTAAAAACTAGCCGTTGCGGAACTTTTCCGTCACATGGGTCGACTCATGGGGTCGACTCATGCTCATGGGTCGACTCATGGGGTTGACCTCTGTGGAAAATAGCAGAAAATAATGGTTCTGTAATTTTGGCCTAAAAGTAGCAGAGGTCGACTCATGCCTGAGGGTCAACCCATGGGGTCGACTCACAGATTGTACCAGCCAAAAAAATTTTGCGTGCCATTCAGCCCTTTGTGCCATGAGTCGACTCATGGGGTTAACTCAATTTTACAAACATGAATATCTTTCAAAATACACATCCAAAAATTATAAATTTTTTTTCAATGGATCACAAATCTTCTGTTCTTGCTCTTGATGCTTTCAAATCAGAATTTGGTAAAATTATGATTTTATCCTTGAAATACAATAAGTCTTTTTTAAGCAAAAATCATTAGTAACCCCCTTAAATGCTTTGTAATCATCAAAATCAATTTGAGGAGCAACAATCTTCCCCTTTTTGATGATGACAAAACACTTGAGCAAAAGCATATATAAAGCATTGAACATAAATTTTAAATTTATGAAGATGCATTATTTAAATATTATAGCCAAGTATTGGAATAAAATGCATCATAAGTAGTTTGAAGATAAATATAAAATTTACTACCAATTTGAAAATTACTTATAAATGCATTTGCTTGGAAAGAAGAGCTGATTTGGATTCTTTGGCATATGACACATGTGCCCATTTGCTTATATTGCTCATTTGTCGAACAATTTGCTTATTGCTCATTTGCTTTTGATTCTTTACTCCCCCTTTTTGACAGCATCAACAAAGATTCTCTACTTCCCCTGATATATTGCTTAAATTTTTTTTTTTTTGGACATTTTCTATTCCTTCTTTTTGATGGGATCAATTTTAGTTCTCTAGCTTCCTTCTTTAATTGCTTATTGCTTTACCATTTTGTATTGCTTATTACTTTACTCCCCCTTAATATAGCAATCGTAAAAGATATATCAATTTGCTCATTTAAAAGATATTGCTATTCAAGTTTTTCACAATTTAAAAGTAATTCAAGTGGATCACATTCAGAGATATTTATTGAAAGTCAAAGTGTATATATATATATCCAAAAGATGAGTGAGTACAAAGATGGTTCAATACATAGATGTTGACTTGGAATACAAAAGACATGGATAGAGACTATCCAAAAATCAAACAGTCAACATTGCATTACATATTCTAAACAAAAACTAAAGAAAAGACTAACTACACAGGATCAAGTAGAGATCATGACTGGATGGATCAGAGTCAGATGAATCGGAGATGGGATGAGGAGATGAAGGATCACGACCAAGGGCTCGACCTCGACCCCGTCTGCCTCTGCTACGAGTGGAGGTGCCGGCACGAGTGGACAGGTGAGAAGATCCTGAAGGCTGAGAAGCGAAAGACTGAGCTACAAGAGAGAGTCTGATGGTGTCCAGAAGGTTTAAAGCTCTCGAAACAGACTGTAGCAGTGCAGTGAACTGGGTGGAAGCATGCTCACTAAAGCCTCTGATCTCTCTCCTCAGAAAGTCAAATCCACTCTCCAAGACTCCTCGCAGTCTGGCTGCCTCCGCAGATAGGTCTGAGACCTCAGTGATGTCCTCATGTGGCTGTGAATGGGCTAGAGCCAGTACTTGCCTCTGCAAGTCGAATACTCTGGCAATCAGTCTCACCACACAACCCTCAAGCTGCTCGATGCAAACTGACTGATCAGAAATCATCTGAAACACAGTGGAGATGTGGGGGATCAGTGCCTGATCAGATATATCATGAAATATCGATCCCTGAGCAGAAGCTGAAGTACCCATCTGACGAGATAGTATAGAAGCTACACACTGAGATATCATCTCTATCTGGTCGTCAGTCAATCTGATCTCTGAGGGAAGTGCTCTGCTGTCTGGCTGCTGGACTAGAGTGTGCCTCCTCGTAGACTCTGATGGCCTAGCCTCATGGTCAGAAATAAACTGAATGTCTGGAGATACAGCCCTGTGATCATGGAGAGGTGATGAAGGACCTTCCTCCTCAGCTCTATCCTCAGCTCTCTCTTCTACACCTTTAGTCCAACCACCATTAGTCTTAGTAAATCCCATGCGGTGCAAAGTATGGCGGTTGATGGTGTCAGAGTGAGAAAGCCTAGCTACTGCCTCCCCCTCAAAGCTAACTCCAAACCTCTTGAATACTAAAGTGAGAGCCATACCGAAAGGCAGATGTGCCTTAGATCTATTCAGGGTTTCTCTCATAGCCTCAATCATTAATATTGGGAGGTTCAGGGGGGTTTGGGTAATCACATGAAACATAATGCAGATATCTCGACCAGAGAGAAGATCATGTCTACCACTTCTAGGGAAGAATAACTTAGTTACCATTTGATGTAGTATCCTCATCTCAATGGAAAGGATCTTGGCTTCTAATTTGTTTAGGCTTCCCAAAAAGGTTCTTCCTAGAATTACATTAATTCCCTCCTCCTTAACTGGGAGTTCCATGTTTGAGTATCCCTCACAGGGTAAATGAAGAATTTCTCCCAAAAGCATAGGATCTAGACTGATTTCCATACCCTTAATAGTAGATCTTACTGTTTCATTGCCATAGCTCAAGTTCAGATAAAATTCCTAACCAGATCCACATAGGTATTTTCTTTAAGTGAGCAGTAGAATTCCCAACCTTGATCCTTGATTTTTGATCCGATAGAGAACCCCTCCTTTTCAAAAAATCTGAAATCTATGTTTTTGTCGGGTTCTACCTTCCTATCAGATAAAGGAATCTTACTGGGGCTTATTGGAGATCGAGAAGTAGCTGGAGCAGATGCCGGAGCAGGGATTGAAGCTGATGAGGTCTCGGTTGCCTGTCTCTTTCGGTGCATACCCTCTTCCAACCCGCAGACTGATTTTTTTCTTTGTGAGAGCTTCATTTTGAAGCCATTTGCACTGACGAGACTAGCATGGAGCTTGGGAAAGCAAATGTGAGGGTGAGATGGAGAGTTTCTAGTGGAAGGATAGGGATTTTTGGAGAAGTGATACCCCGATTTGGAAGAGACAGGTAGAATCTAGGGCACGCTCAAACCGCTCCAAATGAAGAGGGAGAAGGGGAGGAACTTGGTTCCTAAGGGTCGATTTGAGGTGTAAGAGGTGGTGGGAGAAGAGTCTTGAGGGAAAACTTGGGTTTGGAGAAGAAGAGGAGGGGACCTATGGCTTGGAGGAAGGAAGAAGACGATGTGTCGGGTCAGCTCAAGGAGGGATTTTCAACAAAAAGAGAGAGAGCCTGTGGGATTTGGCCAAAAATTTTAAGTTTGCCCTTGGGTCGACCCTAGGGGTCGACTCATGGCACAGAGAAATTCAGAAAAATGATGAAATAATTTTCGAAAAATTTGAAACTTTAGGAGAAGGATATTTACTCAAAGATTAATTATGAGAATGATAATTTTGAGCTTTTAAGCCCAAAAGAAATGATGAGAATTAAGTTCAAAGAGTTTTTGACATTGATCCCTTGGGATCAGTGAGACATTTAAGCAGATGGATCAAAGATTCCTGGTTCTCTCCTAATTTCATAAAATCTATCTTCACTTAGGGCCTTTGTAAAGATGTCGGCTAATTATTTTTCAGTACAAACATAGTCAAGAATTATGTCTTTATTTTGAACATGTTCTCTTATGAAATGATGCCTGATTTCAATATGTTTGACCTAGAATGCTGAATTGGATTTTTAGTAAGATTTATAGCACTAGTGTTATCACATCTTATGGGAGTTTCATTAAGTTTGATACCAAAATCTTCGAGTTATTGCTTAATCCACAAGATTTGAGCACAACAACTTCCGGCTGCAATGTATTCGGCCTCGGCCGTAGACAGTGCTACCGAATTTTATTTCTTGCTAAACCAGGAGATTTGGTTAACTTTAAAAAATTGGCAAGTTCCACTAGTACCTTTTCTATCTAATCTACATCCAGCAAAATCAGCATCTGAATATCCTATTAAGTCAATTAATGAGTCCTTAGAGTACCATAATCTTAGAGTTTGTGTACCATTTAAATATCTAAGAATTCTTTTAACTGCATTCAAGTGTGATTCTTTTGGATTTGATTGAAATCGAGCACAAAGACAAACACTAAACATAATATCAGATCTACTAGCAGTTAAATATAGTAGAGAGCCAATTATACCTCTATAAAATTTTAAGTCTACACATTTACCTTCTTCATCCTTGTCAAGCTTACATGAAGGGCTCATGGGTGTGCCAATTACTTTGGAGTTCTCCATTCCAAATCTTTTGAGTAATTTTCTTGTGTATTTACTTTGGGTGATGGAGATTCCTTCCTTTGTTTGTTTGATTTGGAGTCCGAGGAAGAATGTAAGTTTTTCCATCATGCTCATCTCGAACTCCCCCTGCATGAGCTTTGCAAAATCTTGACAAAGAGTTTCATTAGTAGACCCAAAAATAATGTCATCAACATATATTTGTATAACTAATATATCATCTTGATTTCTTTTAATGAAAAAGGTTGTGTCTACATTATCTCTTGAAAAATCATTATTAAGTAAAAATTTGCTTAGCCTTTCATACCAAGCCCTGGGTGCTTGTTTCAAACCATATAGAGCTTTATTTAATTTAAAAATATGATTAGAAAAAGCATGATTTTCAAAACTGGAGGTTGTTCTACATAGACTTTTTCAGCAATATATCCATTTAAAAAGGCACTTTTGACATCCATTTAAAATAATTTAAATTTCATAAAGCAAGCATATGCAAGTAGAAGTCTAATTACCTCTAATCTAGCAACAGGTGCAAAGGTCTTATCAAAATCAATTCCTTCTTCTTGATTATAACACCTTTAGCAACCAATCTTGCTTTATTTCTTATTACATTTCCATGTTCATCTAATTTATTCTTAAAAATCCATTTTGTGCCAATTATTGAATAATTTTTAGGTCTTGATACTAAAGTCCATACATTATTTCTTTCAAATTGATTAAGTTCTTCTTGCATTGTATTAATCCAATTATAATCTTTTTCAGCTTCTTCAATAGTTTTAGGTTCAAGATGAGAGACAAAAGCAAAATGATTGAATGCATCTTTAAGTGAAGAATGAGTTCTTACACCCTGTGAAGGATCACCAATAATTAGTTTCTTGGGGTGATTGTGAACATACCTCCATTCTTTGGGTAGATCATTTGTACCTTGAGGTTGTTCTTGTTGTTCTTCACCTCTCTCATCCTCTTTGTCTTCATGTTCCTCATCATCTTAAATTGTTGAATCTTTCAGAGTGATCTCCTTCATCCCTTCTATAAGAGGATCTACATCATCAACACCTTCATTCTTCCTTGAAGGAAGATCGTTAGTTTCATCAAAGATAATATGTATTGACTCCTCTACTACTAAGGTTCTTTTGTTAAAAACTCTAAAAGCTTTATTAGAGGAGGAGTAACCAAGAAAAATTGCTTCATCGGATTTTACATCAAATTTTTCAAGTCTTTCTTTACCATTGTTTAACACAAAACATCGACAACCAAAAATATAAAAATATGCAATATTAGGTTTTCTTCCTTTTCAAAGCTCATAGGGGGTTTTCTTTAAAATTTGTCTAATTAAAGCATGATTTAAAATATAACATGCTGTGTTAATAGCTTCCGCCCAAAAGTATCTTGGAAGGTTGCTTTCACATAGCATGGTACAAGCCATTTCTTCAAGGGTTCTATTTTTCCTTTCTACTACTCCATTTTGTTGGGGTGTCCTAGGTACAGAAAAATTATGGCCTATTCCTTTTTCATCACAAAATTTTTCAAAGTCTTGATTTTTAAATTTGGTTCCATGATCACTTCGAATATTTTGAATTGAAAATCCTTTCTCATTTGTGACTTTTCGATAAAATTTAGAGAAAACTTGAAAAGTTTCATCCTTGTGTGCCAAAAAGAAAACTCATGTAAAACGAGAGAAATCATCAATAATTACAAAACCATATCATTTTCCTCCTAGACTAGTAGTTCTAGTAGGTCCAAATAAATTCATGTGCAATAGCTCTAATGGTCTAGAAGTTGAAACAATATTTTTAGATTTGAATGAAACTCTTGTTTGTTTACCTAGTTGGCATGCATCACAGATTCTATCCTTTTCAAAGTTCAATTTTGGCAAACCAAGAACCAATTCCTTCTTAATGAGTTTTGAAAGTGAATGCATGCTAATATGTGCAAGCCTACGATGCTAAAGCCAACTAGTCTCATTAATCTTGGTATTCAAGGATACTAGGCATTGCATGTTTATCTTGGATAGATCATTCAAATCTACCATATAAACATTACCATGTCTATGACCAACAAATTTAATGCCTTCATTAATAGGACTAGTTACAATGCAAACAGAAGATTCAAAAATAACTTTATATCCTTTATCACAAAATTGACTAATGCTTAGTAAATTATGCTTTAAACCATCTACTAACAAAATATTTTTAATGTACTTGGAGGGAGTGATATCAATGTTACCTATGCCGATAATCTTTCCTTTACCATTGTCTCCAAAGGTGACCATCCCTCCATTCTTAGCATCAAGTGTGATGAATTGAGATTCATCACCAGTCATGTGTCTCGAGCATCCGCTATCAAGATATCATTTTCTGTTTGCTTCTTGGGATGCGAGACACACCTGCAGGCAAAAGTCAAGTTTTTGCTTTAGGTACCCAAGCTTTCTTGGGTCCTTTTTGGTTAGTCATAATGGTTCCTTTTGGAACCCATATTTTCTTTACATTTGAGTTTACAGATTTGTTAGAGAAACAAGTGTATGACTTGTGTCCTACTCTACCACATTTGAAGCAAGTAATATTAGAAAACTTGTTACTTGAAGAGTTTACATAGATATTTTTCAGATACTTTTGTTTCTTCAAGGGGTTATAGCCAAGTCCAGCATTATCATACACGGCCTTTTGATTTTCAAAAATCATATTAAGTTTATTAGAACTCAAGGTGAATTTTTCAACTATTGATTTTAGCTTGGCAATTTTATTCTTTAAATTTTGATTTTCTTGAAACAGGGAAGATTTTTCAATTGAAATGCTCTCATTTTGTTTCAGTAAAGATTGATTTTTTGATTTTAGATCTTTGTTCTTTATCCCTAGTTTGTTTAGTTCATCAATTAAATCATAAAAAGCTTCATGAAGTTCTTCAAAGGTAAAGTCACTAGGAGTTTCAGAATTTACCTCATTTTCATGTGCCATGAGGCACAAGTTGGCTTGTTTAGTTGAGTCTTCTTCTTCGGAGCTTGAGTCATCACTTTCACTCCAAGTGGCCATCATGACCTTCTTCTTGTACTTCTTGGGACCCTTCTTCAGTTGTGGACATTCAGACTTGAAGTGTCCCGGTTTCTTGCATTCATAGCAGATAAGAGGTTGGTCTTTATCCTTTTCTTTGCTATGTTCCCCTTTTGTGAGTGGCCTCTTCCTCATTCTTTGTTTCCTTTTCCTCAAAAACCTCTGGAACCTTCTGGTAATGAGAGCCATCTCTTCATCCTGCTCTTCATTTTTTGTGTCATCAGTTTCTTCATCAAGTTGAGCTGTGGATTTGAGGATGATTGTTTTCTTCTTTTTGACTTCTTCCTCTTGATGTTGTTTCATGCTCAGCTTATGTGTCATCAGTAATCCAAGAAGCTCTTCCAAAGGTAGGATATTCAGATCTTTGGCTTCTTGAATAGCGATCACTTTGGCTTCCCAAGTTCTTGGTAAGGACCTGAGAATTTTTCTTACGAGCTCACTGTTAGAATAGGACTTACCAAGACTCTTTAAACCATTTATAATATCAGTAAAATGAGTAAACATTTCAGTTATAGATTCATCATGCTCCATTTTAAAAAGTTCATATTTATGCACGAGCATGTTAATTTTGGACTCCTTTACTTGATTAGTTCCTTCATGGGTTACTTCTAATCTATCCCATATTTCTTTAGCAGACAAGCGAGTTGAAATGCGATTAAATTCATTAGCATCAAGAGCATAATACAAAACATTCATAGCTTTAGCATTTAGTTGGGCCATTTTCTTATCAACCTCATCCCAATCTTTTTCGAGTTTGGCTGATTCCACACCATCAATAATTTTAGTAGGTGTGTGAGGGCCGTTTACTATAATACTTCACATATCATATTCGAGTGCTTGAATGAAGATTTTTATCCGAGCTTTCCAATAGGTATAGTTGGACCCATTGAAAAGTGAAGGTCGGTTAGTGGACTGCCCCTCGGCTAGAGAAGTGCCAACTTGAGTTGCCATAGATCTTTAGCTCTTTGATTGGTTAAATCAAAGTAGGGCTAGAGCACCGGGCTCTGATACCACTTTTTGCCTAGCTATGCAACCCAAGAGGGGGGGTGAATTGGGTTTCTAAAAATTTTAAACTTAACTTATACCTTATGAAGATTGTTTAACAATAGCAAGATAAATAAGGAGAGTATAGTTGATTCAAGGCTAATGGTTAAATGCAAGAATGCAAGAGAATAAAGAGGTTCTAAAAGGAGAGCAATTAAGCATGACACAAACAAGAGAATTTATAGTAGTTCGGTGCCAACCTTGCACCTACATCCACTCCCCAAGCTCCTACTTGAAAATTCCAATCCACTAACTTGTATTCAACTTGAATACACTTGTCGGAACCTCCGACTCTGGCTATCCCAAGCTAGTCCACTTATTTTTTGGGTACAAGCCAATCCAATACAATTCGATTCAAGGTTTGGATCAACCTTCCCACATTTTGGAATCCTTCTAAAATAAAAACAATAACTCAAAAGGAGTATTACAATTAATAGCACAGAAAATACAAAAGAAGCTCCTTTAATGAGCCAATGAGGCTTTAAATACACTTTACTCAAATAGAAGAAAGCTCTTTCCGATTTTCTCAAGGGGGTTGGAGACTTGAATGAGCACTTGAGGAGTTGGTGAACTTGAATTAAAAGCTTCTTGAATGCTTTGAGTGGGCTCTTACTTAGGGTTGAAAAGTATGCTTGAAATCCTCTTTTGAAACCCTTCTCTTTTTCTTTATCTTTCTTTCTTATCTTTGATTCCCACCTTTAAGTTCTTTATATATCTTCAAATAATGGTGGAGAGTAATCTGGGCTGAAATAGAGCTGTTAGACCACATTAAATGAGCATTAAATGCACTTAAAATAGGTTAAAAACTAGCCGTTGCAGAACTTTCTCATCACAGGGGTCGACTCATGGGGTCGACTCATGGGGTCGACCTCTGTGAAAAACAGCAGAAAATAATGGTTCTGTAATTTTGGCCTAAAAATAGCAGAGGTCAACTCATGGGGTCGACTCATGCCTGGGGGTCGATCCATGGGGTCGACTCACAAACTGTGCCAGCCAAAAAAATTCTGCGTGCCATTCAGCCCTTTGTGCCATGAGTCGACTCATGGGGTCGACTTAATTTTACAAACATGAATATCTTTCAAAATACACATCCAAAAATTATAAAATTTTCTCCAATGGATCACAAATCTTTTGTTCTTGCTCTTGATGCTTTCAAATCAAAATTTGGTAAAATTATGATTTTGTCTCTGAAATACAATAAGTCTTTTTCAAGCGAAAATCATTAGTAACCCCCTCAAATACTTTGTAATCATCAAAATCAATTCAAGGAGCAATAATTTTTTATTTTTTGATCTAAATATAATATTTATAATATTAGAAATATAAAAAATAAATTAGATCTAATTTATATTTTAATCATATTAAAATATAAAACTATAAGACTATTCATAGATCAAACTACTCTTAGTCTAGTCATGCATCTCATACATGTTAGATCTACTTAGATATAATTTTAAATTTTTCTAATTTTAGATCCTATCACATATGATGTGACATCTAAAATCTATTAATATTAGATAAATAAAAATAAAAATTAGATCTAAATTAGATCTGAAATAGAGCCATCAACCTGGCTCTGATATTAGCTGAAGGAAAAATCGGCTTTTTCCTTGTAGGATCTTCCAGATCTAATGAGATCTGGGGTGGAATATTATAAAAAAACATATCCTATAATTATTTTAGATCTAAGATCCATTAGATCTAATTTCTATTATTTGATATTAAATCTAAAATTAAATCTGAAAATATGAGGAATAGAGAAATACCTCTAGAGTAACTAGATTACCTTGTAGATGATCGTAGCAATGTCGAGGTTCTAAAATAGCCATGTAGTTGTCTGGCCTCTACCGGTATCCACTCAAGTAGGATTTGAATCATCTTCTCCTCATGAATCTTTGCTCCATAATCAGATCTTGATCTGATCTAAAGATCTTCAAAAGATCTTCTAAAGCTGGAGCAGCAGCTTCTCGATAAATCTCTGCAGCCCTCTAATCAGGAAGCCACCACGCCTTGGACAAGCACCAGATAGATGCCCAACCTCTTGGACGTGAAGAGGGGAGGGAGAGAAGTAGAGGAGGCATAGAGAAGTGGAGAGGATTCAGGCTTTTGCTGGTTATTGAGCAGAGACTCAAAACCCTAGGCGCAGACAGGGTTTAAATAGACCCTGCTACACCATGCAGTGCAACATCATTTGATCAATCAAAAAATTCTAATTAATTCTGAAAAAATTTTTATTGGTGGAGTAATATCATCTAATCATATTAGATAAGAATCCTCGCAATCCCTCCTACTGTTGGTGCCAACACTGGATAAGCACAGTGAGATTGGCGTCCCACAGTCCAAGTTGATCAAGGGATCAGAGTCCTCATCTCATGGGACTCTATCCTTATCCACTTGGGGTGCATGCCATATCTGATTATGGTGCCCACATTGAGGGCTAATTTAGCAGGTGGACACTCTACTAAAACTCTCCAATGACCTCTTGTCAAGTGGCCTTCAGTCCAAGGTCCATGGGTCAATGTTTGACCAATGTCCTAAAATGGAAATGGCAGGTGATAGAAATTGGCAGGTATTATCTTAAATTCATCTCATGAATTAAAATAAAACTTTTTTGAGCTGGACTGGATTCAGTCAAACTGAGAGAAACCTTCTCAAGGTTCTCTGGGTGAGTCAAATCACATTTGGCTCAGTCGAGATAGAAAAAATTATACGAAGAAAAAGTTAGGCTCAATCGTGTGCTAGCACGATTTCTTTGAATCTAATTGGATCTAATCCAAATCAATCAAATTGGGCTAGCTCAATTGATGACATCCAAATCCTAACTCTTGTTTGTATGATCCAGTTAGATTCATTTCCGTATGGTAATGAGACATGTCATGATCTCATCATCGATATCATCGAAACTCCTTTCGATGGACCAGAACTCTTCTGATTCAGATAATTAGAATGATCGATCATTAAGATCATCTAATTGCTCCCAAAATCCACTAGTGACACCTAGTAGAATATGGTGGCAACCCATCAGAAATGAAGACAAACCTCTCGGTGCAGCTACCTGTGTGATTGAGTTCTTCTATCATGAGTCCCGATTGAATTAGGGTTAAGGTGAACTCATCAAACCCAACATCAGTCATATGAATCAATCGATCGATCTGAGTCTGATGTGAAATCCTAATGGAAAATACTTTTCCATTATTTCACTCTGCCATGGCCATGGGCTTAAGGACTTGATCTTTCGATCATCATAGAACTACTCCTCTCATCTATCAAGGTTGATAGATCCCTTCTTGGTGCGATCTGGTTCCTACAATGAATATGCTACAACCAACATACACTTCAAAATTCTGAATGGCTAGAAGACTGAGTTATGGTGTAGTCAAACTATAACACACTCAAGGTGAACTGTCGATATACCTCAGGTCAAAGAACTAGACACATAGCTGCAGTATCGAGCTAGTCATCGATGAGAAGGTAGACTTCCTTATGACTGCTCGAGGTGGTCATGCTCAGTACTCTCATTCTTAACGAATACCTATACTCTTACTCTGATGTCTCCACACCGTAGACTCAAGACACATCTACCCTAAGGAAGCGATCGTACACCAACCTTCCGGATCGATCACCATCCTCATGATGATCCTATGGTCAGGAGCTATTTATGAGTTAGTTATGTAAATTCATGCCTTAAATTTTTAACTCTTAAAAATATGAATTAATATTCCTACTAACTCAAAGGATGTATCACAGACATAATGTCCACAATGTGAGAATTTCAGTGCAGGGGTAAAACGATAATTTTAAAACTTTTTCAAAATTATAATTTTACAGTAAAAAATATTAATTAATCTAATTAATTAATATGTGTTAACCCTACACAAGGATCTAAATATGATATATATATAGCATGCATTTAAATTTGAAATTTTAAATTCTCTACAATAAAATTTTACTATTATGTGTCAGAACACATTACCTTCATGCAGGTAGTCGATCGCTGCAGTCTGATCACCGTCGGAAAGGTCTGATCATTGCAATATAGCCACACAGTATGTATGGCCTCTACAGATCATCCACATGAAGCTATCGGTCTGATCGGTTCCTCACGAATGCTAGTTCGTCGCAGAACCCTTTCGACGGCCGATATTGATCGAACTCCTTCGATCTTATTCTGTCGACTCCTCGGATGTTCCAGATCATCAGTAGATATATTTGAGAGATTGATGAAGCTCTCTCTAAAATTTGGTGGGCTCACGACACTCATAGCTCACCTTCTCACTTCCCGAACCCCAGGCAGAAACCCTAGGGTACTCACTGAAAACCCTGTGCCCACTTTTGTTTCTTTTCTTTTCTTTTCTCTCGAAAGTTTTTGAACTTCCAACTTGCCACAAGGCTTCCTCTCGCCCATTATTCTCTCTCAAAAAATTCTACGCACACCCTACCTTCTCTTCTCTTTTAAAATGGTGCAAGATGCGTCTTATCCGCATGAGAGGATAAAGATAGGTGGTTGCTCACTTGAATTCAAATCGAATTTGAATTCAAATGCAAACCAACCCATCCTTATCCACTCTGGGTGAGAGAAGAGAGGAGGTGTGGGTTCTTTGTGCATGGAGAATTTACATGAGAAACTCTTTCTCATGTAGATTAAATGGCGCACAAGATAAGGTGGGTGGCGCATAGATTAGTTGCCCATTCAAATTCAAACATCCTTTGAATTTGAATGGCCAACAAACCAATCTTTATCCAGATAATTGGCACACAAGGGAGGGCAAGGGAAGGCTTCTGTGTGGGAGAAAATTCATGAGAAGTTGTTTCTCATGAATTCAAATGGGTGCAGATAAGTGAGGTGGCGCAGGGAGATGAGGTCAAAGTGGTTTCAACCTAATTGAGCCAACCTAATAAAAATAGGTTAGGCACAATTAGACTAAGTTAAACCCAACTTAATAAGGCTTAATTAGGCTCAATAAAATCCTAATCAAATCAAGAATTGACTAAGCCCAACCCCTGATCAGATCAGGGACCAAACCACCTGGGCGATTAAGTCAACACTTAACCTAATCGGGTCAAACCCAACTGAATCCAATTCAATTGGACTTGATCCAAAAATAATTACTCAATCAAATTAAGTTAATTAGTGATCAAATCACTAATTAAATCTCTCATAAATACTGAGTCTAAATTTGATGGGCAATCAGGCATCAGAGTCCATCGATATGAAACCCTGATCAAAAAGTCCCAAACCAGTGAGACTCTTGATCCCGGTACCCAAAATGTGTGGAACTCATGATTAGAGAATCTTAATTCTTGATCACAGAGTTTCAGACATGTAGGACTCAAAGTCCATGAGCATTAGGACTCTTCACCAGTCATCAGATCAGATAGGAACCTCTAATGTGTGTGACCCCGTAGGTTCGAACCTAAGCCAGTAGCACAGGAACCAATTCCTGTACTAATCGAAGTGACCATCTAGCAATGGTACCCAATATTCGGATAGGTCGAATAGTCGCATTCGCAACACTCAGAACCTACGTGAATATGGTTATTGTATAATTCATCCTTTTGACCCTTGTGTTTAGGATGACTCTAGGTTAAACTGTCAATCCTAATTAGATCATCTGAATTGTGCTCAACTCAAACAGTCCTGTGACTCCTCACTAGGACTACCCTGGCCAAGATTTTGCTAAATTGAAATACGACTGTACACAGCTCCTGGAGTGGTCAATCCCATCTTGACACACGCATCGACAAGTCAAGTACTTGACTACACCCAGCAGCCTTCCGTCACTGAATTAGAAATTCAGGTAGTCCAGTGCCTAAGTGCAGTGAGTTGCTTGCAAGTCACCGTGGCGATCTCAGGTCGGAGGGACAGTTATACCCATATCCCATCGGAGCAAATCTTGACAGCAGAAAAAGCTCCAGAGTCGGTCACGTTCAGTGCAGATGTACCCTTACATCTCACCTGTATGCCATACCAGTGTCTCCACACTCCTTGGTTAAGAGGACAACCAACCCATATGGCACACAATGACCTATACTTGATAAACATTATTGTCCTTGGTAACAACGTATCATTTGATCGCAAACAGGTTTAAGGATTAAATGACAAATCCTCTTTTGTCAAGTCAAAATAGTCCTAAGGACTTCACCACAACACAGGAGTTCATTAGAAGATGAAACAATTTGTGATGAAAAATATCAAAATAACTTTTATTTATTTATAATTCATATACTAATACAAGAAAGAGCACAATCGTCAATAGGCTAATGATTGGCTTTGGGACACTATTCCTAACAATTTCCCATTTGGCCTAAAGCCAATCGGTGCAGTATCTAATACTCATCTTTGACTTGAAGTCGTCGAACTCCTTCACCGCAATGGCTTTAGTGAATGGGTCGGCTAGGTTCTCTTTTTCATCGATCTTCTGAAGGTCGACGTCACCTCGATCCATGATTTCTCAAATTAGATGGTAGCAGCGCAGAATATGCTTCATTCGCTGATGTGTCTTCGGTTCCTTTGCCTGAGCAATGGCTCCAGAGCTGTCACAGTAGAGCAGAACTGGACCAACAAGGGAGGGTGCTACTCCGAGCTCGATGATGAATTTTCTTGGCCACACCACTTCTTTGGCAGCATCTGATGCAGCGACATACTCTGCCTCACAAACTAAATCAGCCACTATGTGCTGCTTGGAACTCTTCCAGCAGACAGCCCCACCATTAAGGGTAAAAATAAATCCTGACACACTCTTGCTGTCATCGTGATCAGACTGAAAACTAGAATCTATAAACCCTATAAGTCTCAAGTCCGATTCACCATAAACAAGCCACTGGTCCTTAGTATTTTTTAAATACTTCAGGATAGTTTTAACAACCTTCCAGTGATTTTCTCTTGGATCAGATTGGTATCTACTCACTACCACTAGTGAGTATGCTACATCTGGCCGTGTACATATCATGGCGTACATGATAGATCCCATTGTCGAAGCATATAAAATTCTACCCATACGCTCTCTCTCTTGAGGTGTTGTCGGACAATCCCTCTTCGAGAGAGAAATTTCATGGCCTATCGGTAATAGCCTTTCTTGAAATTCTCCATGCTGAACCTCTTCAGTATAGTATCAATGTACGTGGACTGGGATAAGCCATGCAACCTTTTAGATCTATCCCTATAGATCCTCATCCCTAGGATGTAGGAAGCTTCTCCCAGATCCTTCATGGAGAACTGTGACGACAGCCAAATCTTTATTCCCTGTAATGCAGGAACATCATTCTCAATTAAGAGAATATCATCCACATACAATATAAGAAATACCACTACTGGACTATTAGCCCACTTATAAAGGTAGAGCTCTTCTCCGTTCTTAACGAAGCTATACGTTTTGATCGTCCTATCAAAACATATGTTCCAACTTTAGGATGCTTGTTTAAGTCCATAAATGGACCTCTGTAGCCTGCGCACCTTAGACTCATCTGTGGATGTGAACCCTTCAGGTTGTATCATATATACCTCTTCGTCCAGCTCTCCATTTAGGAAAGATGTTTTCACATCCATCTGCCAGATTTCATAGTCCAGATGGGCAGCTATCGCAAGCATAATCCGAATGGATTTGAGCATTGCCACAGGAGAAAATGTCTCTCATAGTCTATACCATAACGTTGACGATATTCCTTGACAACCAGACGAGCTTTATAGGTCTCCACCTTTCTGTCTGCGTCTCTCTTCCTCTTGAAGACCCACTTACACCCTATGGATTTTACTCCTTCGGGTGGGTCAACCAATGTCCACACATCGTTGACCTTCATGGACTCCATTTCGAATTTCATGGCCTCTAGCCATTTCTCAGAGTCAGATCTCTGCATTGCATCCATGTAGGTGATCGAATCCTCATCATTTTCATCAAGTTCGATAGGATCGCCATCTCGAACCAAGAAACCATAGTATCTATTCGGTTGACATGGTACTCTACCAGATCGCCTTAAGGGTGCAGGAACAATGGGCTCCGGATGTGATCTAACCAAATCCGGTTCAGGTTCAGCTACTTGTGTCGATTTTTCCACCTGTCGAACTTCCTCAAGTTCGACCTTAGAGGCAACAGTCCCTTCACCAAGAAACTCCTTTTTCAAAAAGATTGCCTTAAGACTGACAAACACCTTTTGCTCATCAGCTAGGTAGAAATAATACCCTTTGGTCTCTTTTGGGTATCCTATGAAATAACACTTGTCAGACCTAGGTCCAAGCTTGTCCGTAATTAAATGTTTAACATAAGCCGGACACCCCCAAACCCTAAGGTGCGAGAATATTGGCTTACGTCCTATCCATATCTCATATGGCATTTTGGTTACAAACTTACTCGAAACCCTATTTAGAAGGTAACAAGCTGATTCGAGCACATATCCCCAAAGGGAGATCGACAGACCAGCAAACCCCATCATGGATCGAACCATATCCAATAAGGTCTGATTCCTCCTTTCAGACACACCATTATGCTGTGGTGTTCCAAGAGGAGTCCACTGAGAGAGAATCTCATTCTCCCCAAGATATGTCAGAAACTCATTGGAAAGATATTCACCTCTTCAATCAGATCGAAGAGTTTTAATACACTTTTCAGTTTGTTTTTCTACCTCATTTTAGAATAGTTTGAACATTTCAAACGACTCCGACTTATACTTCATTAAGTAGACATACCCATACCTCGATAGATCATCTGTGAAGGTTATGAAGTAGAAATATCCACCTCTTGCACTTGAGCTCATGGGTCCACATACATCAGAATGTACCAGACCCAAGAGTTCACTGGCTCGCTCATCTTTTCCAGTAAAAGGTGATTTGATCATCTTTCCAAGAAGACAAGACTCACAGGTTGGAAGTGATTCACAATCACCAACTTCAAAAATTTCTTCTTGAGCCAACCTGTTTATCCTGTTCTTATTGATATGACCTAGCCTACAGTGCCAAAGGTAGACTTCTGACATATTCTCCATTCTAGGGCATTTATCGGAGGTTTGAACCACATTAACAGGCTGTGATAGTAAGTAAATTCTATTATTTAGTTGTCCAACAAATATTGTAACACCATTCAAAATGATATTGCAAATATTTTCTTTTATTAAAAATTCATAACTGTATATGGCCAAAAGGCCTACAGAAATAATATTTAATAAAAAACTTGGACAATAGTGACATTCACTCAGAATTACACTACAAGAATTGATTATAAAGTTCATAATTTCTAAAGCTAGAACTGAAACTTTGCTTCCATCTCCAATGTTCAGAAATCTCTCGCCTTCATCAAATCTCCTACTGACCTGCAGACCCTGCATCGAATTACAGATATGATAAGGGCTTTCGGTATCCAATACCCAGGCAGTAGTATCACAAATGAAAAAGTTGCAAAGTGTTATCATATAATTACCGTGCTTCTTCTTCGGCCTGTTCGGATCCAGGGAGGCAATGTATAGAGGACAGTTCCTCTTTCAGTGCCCCTGCTTCTTGCAAAAGAAGCACTCCGCCTGACTCTGGTCAAGCTTGCACTTCTTGGTCTGACCCTGTGCTGACATCCCAGCATGCGGCTGCACCTTCTTATTCTTCTTCTTCTTGTTCTTCTTCCCTTTCTTAAAGGGTCGACGATCAGAAGAAGACCCTCCCACAACATTCACTGACTCCTTATGGAGATGGTGGTCCTTCTCAAAGTTCTGCAGCAACCCCAACAAGCCGTGGTAGTTCACTACAGGCTTTGTCATCCGAAAATGAGTAAGGAAGGGGAGGAAGGACTTGGGCAAAGAATTAAGGATCACATCCTTACTGAGCTGCTCGTGCAAGGGAAAGCCCAGTTTACTTAGGTGCTCAATCATTTCGATCATGTACAGTACATGATCAGTGACTGAAGCCCCATCCCTCATTCGAGCATTGAAAATGGCACAACTAATTTTATACCTTCCAACATCGTCAGGTGTGCCAAAGGAGTCGTTCAACATTTGAAGCATCTCCTACGGCTGGACGTTCTCGAACCTGCGGCTAAACTCATCATTCTTTACTGCCAGCATTATGCACCGAACGGTGGTGTGGTCATTGAGCCACTTTTGGTAAGTGTCTCGGACCACCCCTCTAGTGTTCGGGGCTGGCTCCTTAGGTGCCGGATTCATTACAACATAAAGGATCCGTTCATGCTCAAGGACAATTTTCAATTTTCGATACCAGCTATCGAAATTAGGTCCCATGAGCTTGTCATTATCTAATAATGATCGAAGCGACAGGATAGTGGCCATAGCTGCATAAAAGAAAATCAGACTTTTATTAGTATATAAATTATTAATACTAAAGACTTAGACTTTAGTCTAAAGTTTCTCCCAGTATTTTTATGAACTGGTAGCCTCAACCTCCAATTTGAGGAATTACTTTAATTCCTTAGTGGGTACTAGAATCTACACAGACCACACATGAGCCCAACTTTGGTTGGTCAACCCATGTGCATCTATGGGTAGGTTCATAACCAGTTGTTTCTCTAAACAACTTCTAGTAATTGATTTTGCCCCAGAACCTAATCAGTAGGCTTTGGCCTCCACTGAAAAGATCTAGTTAGGTCCAACCATTAACATGACTTGATTTGATGAATCTGATCAATAAATGATCAGACCCAACTTTGGCCGGCCAACCTGACCACCATCAGAAATACTCAACCAAATGATCATATTATGAATGATAATTCCATTAGTCAATAAGCACCAGGCCCTTGGGCCTCCAGTGATTATTAAACTAATGGACTCATTATCACTCACTTAATGGGAGGCTATGACTTAGTAATCACTATAACTTAATCATTTTAGGGACCTAATAATTTTTGAAGATTTTATTAAAGGATAGAAGAGAAGAAATTAACCAGCCAATTTCAATCCTCCCATTGACTTCACCAAGTCAGATTAAAAAAGATTTAATTAAAGCCGGCATTAGGAGCACCTAAATCAGTCACACTGATTTACCTAATGACATGGGTGAGCCCTAATCACCAAGTGATCTAATCAAAACCTAACTCACCAGGTTAGCCAGGTAAGTGAGATCAGTGGTGAGGATATGCCATTAACTCGTTAGGGATCGAATCAATGCGAGTAGCTCCCACTTAAAAATCACTAGTCAGACTGCCGAACTTACCTTAGACACCAACCGGTTCATTAGTTTTAATTTGATCAACTTAGTAAATAGGGTTCCACCGCATAGCCATGAATTAAGTCCATCTTGGTCTAGTTAAAGACATGGACCCATTCAACTACAACTATTGGAGTTGAGTCTAGAGTGTCCTTGACCTAATCTAATTCAACTTTTGATTAGATTTGACCAATTACACTAATTTAGTCCATTTCTTTAAGCTAACCTTAGGTCTAACCCAATTATGGACCTAATCCATCTAACCCATTGACCCACAAGTTTATGCAATTGTCTTGGTCTTAATTCACAATTCTAGACCAACTAGACAACACTTAATTCTTTTAATTAAGTATTTGGGCTAATGGGTCAGGGTTTGATATTTCGAAAATAATTTTCAAATTTGAAAGGTTTTATTTTCTGTTCACCAAATGTGTTGACTCATTTCACAAATGGATTAGCACATTTCATAAACAGCAATCCTATTGCTAATTACATAATAAAAAATAACTCAATCAAAATAAATCATGAATATTCTTTTAGATCTAATCTAACACATTCATGATAAATTTTACAATTGAACCTTTACAATAAAGTCCTTTTGCTGCTTCATCTGCATGGGATATAATGCATCAGCACCCCTACCGCCATAGGAGAACCCCATCGAATGGGAGGAGAGGACCTTTAAATCCTTCTTTTCTCCTATGACCGGATGACCATGGCAACCAACTCAATTAGACTACTTGCTATTTGGATCAAGTATATCTAAATATACCAATTTCAAAATTTAAATTTTAAATTTCAAATTTTGAATTTCAAATTTCAAATTTTAAATTTTTGAATTTTAAATTTTGAATTTTAAATTTTGAATTTCAAATTTGAAATTTCAAACAAATTTCAAAATTCAAAATTCAAATTTTGAATTTCAAATTTTTAAATTTTGAATTTCAAAATTTAAAATTCAAATTTTGAATTTTAAATTTTTGAATTTTGAATTTTGAACAAATTTTAAAATTTAAATTTCAAATTTCAAATTCAAACTTTTAGATTACTACTTAATCTACGCCTACAAATGTATATCATATTTTAAAACCCGCACTGATACCATTTGTGGGAATTTCAATGCAGGGGTAAAATGATAATTTTAAAACTTTTTCAAAATTATAATTTTATAGTAAAAAATATTAATTAATATAATTAATTAATATGTGTTAACCCTACATAAGGATCTAAATATGATATATATATCATGTATTTAAATTTAAAATTTTAAATTCTCTACAGTAAATATTTTACTGTTATGTGTTCAGAACACATTATGTTCGTGTAGGTAGTCGATCACTGTAGTCTGATCACCATCGAGAAGGTCTGATCATTGCAATGCAGTCACACAGAGTGTCTGGCCTCTGTGGATCATCCACACGAAGCTTCCGATCTGATCGGCTCCTCACGAATGCTAGTTCATCGTAGAACCCTTTCGATGGCCGATATTGATCGAACTCTTTCGATCTTATTCTGCTGACTCCTCGGATGCTTCAGATCATTAGCAGATGTACTTGAGAGGTTGATGAAGCTCTCTCTAAATTTTGTGGGCTCACAACACTAATAGCTCACCTTCTCACTTCCCAAACCCCAGGCAGAAACCCTAGGGTACTCACTGAAAATCCTGCGCCCACTTTTGTTTTTTTTTTTTTCTTTTCTCTCGAAAGTTTTTGAACTTTCAACTCATGCACAAGGCTTCCTCACATCCACTATTCTCTCTCAAAAAATTCTACGCATGCCCCACCTTCTCTTCTCTTTTAAAATAGTGCAAGACGTGTCTTATCTGTGTGAGAGGATAAAGATAGGTGGTTGCTCACTTGAATTCAAATCGAATTTGAATTCAAATGCAAACCAACCCATCCTTATCCACTCTGGGCGAGAGAAGAGAGGAGGTGTGGGTTCTTTGTGTGTGGAGAATTTACATGAGAAACTCTTTCTCGTGTAGATTAAATGGCGCACAAGATAAGGTGGGTGGCATATGGATTAGTTGCCCATTCAAATTCAAACATCCTTTGAATTTGAATGGCCAACAAACCAATCTTTATCCAGATAATTGGTACACAAGGGAGGGTATGGGAAGGCTTCTTCATGGGAGAAAATTTATGAGAAGTTGTTTCTCGTGAATTCAAATGGGCGCATGATAAGTGAGGTGGCGCAGGGAGATTAGTTAAGGTGGTTTCAACCTAATTGAGCCAACCTAATCAAAATAGGTTAGGCACAATTAGACTAAGTTAAACCCAACTTAATTAGGCTTAATTAGGCTCAATAAAATTTTAATCAAATCAAAAATTGACTAAGCCCAACCCCTGATCAGATCAGGGACCAAACCACCTTGGCGATTAGGTCAACACTTAACCTAATCGGGTCAAACCCAACTGAATCCAATTCAATTGGACTTGATCCAAAAATAATTACTCAATCAAATTAAGTTAATTAGTGATCAAATCACTAATTAAACTTCTCATAAATATTGAATCCAAATCCGATGGGCAATCGGGCATCAGAGTCCACCGATATGAAATCCTGATCAAAAAGTCCCAAACCAGTGGGACTCTTGACCCCGGTACCCAAAATATGTGGAACTCATGATTAGAGAATCTTGATTCTCGATCATAGAGTTTCAGACATGTAGGACTCAAAGTACACGAGCATTAGGACTCTTCACAAGCCATCAGATCAGATAGGAACTTCTAATGTGTATGACCCCGCAGGTTCGAACCTAAGCCAGTAGCACAGGAATCAATTCCTGTACTAATTGAAGTGACCATCTAGCAATGGTACCCAACGTTCGGTTATGTCGAATAGTCACAATCGCAACACTCAGAACCTACGTGAATATGGTTATTGTATAATTTATCCTTTTGACCCCTGTGTTTAGGATGACTCAGGATTAAACTGTCAACCCTGATTAGATCATCCGAATCATGCTCAACTCAAACAGTCCTGTGACTCCTCACTAGGACTATCCTGGCCAAGATTTTACTAAATTGAAATATGACTGTACACAGCTCCTGAACTGGAGTAGTCAATCCCATCTTGACACACGCACCGAGAAGTCAAGTACTTGACTATACCCAGCAGCCTTCCGTCACTGAATTAGAAATTCAGGTAGTCCAGTGCCTAAGTGCAGTGAGTTGCTTGCAAGTCACCGTGGCGGTCTCAGGTCGGAGGGACAGTTATACCCATATCTCATCAGAGAAAATCTTGACAGCAGAAAAAGCTTCGGAGTCGGTCACGTTCAGTACAGATGTACCCTTACATCTCACCTGTATGCCATATCAGTATCTCCACACTCCTTGGTTAAGAGGACAACCAACCCATATGGCACACAATGACCTATACTTGATAAACGTTGTTGTCCTTGGTAACAACGTATCATTTGGTCACGAGCAGGTTTAAGGACTAAACGATAAATCCTCCTTTGTCAAGTCTAAATAGTCCTAAGGACTTCACCACAACACAGGAGTTCATTAGAAGATGAAATAATTTGTGATGAAAAATATCAAAATAATTTTTATTTATTTATAATTCATATACTAATACAAGAAAGAGCACAATCGTCAACAGGCTGACAATTGGCTTTGGGACACTATTCCCAACACACAATATGATAGTAGAATAACTCTTTTATTTATTTATAGTCAAAATTATAAATTTATCCTTACATTTGTACAGGAATGTGTCAGCCAATCTGGCATCTAGGATACACATCTAACATGTTCCAATGAAGAACCCTTCTTTTTCAAAAAACTTGAAATCTATATTCTTCCCGAATTTCACTTTTCGATCAGAGAGAGGTACCTTACTTGGACTAATTGGAGACTGTGTAGAAGCTGAAGCAGGACCTAGAGCTGGGAGTAGGAGAGGGCTCGACTGCCATTCTTTTTCTACGCTCAGTCTCTTCCAATCCTCGAATAGATTTTCTTCTCTGTGGGAGCTTCATTTTGGGAGCCATTTGGATAAGAAGGACTTGCAAGAAGTTTAGGAGACTAAATGAGGTAGAGAGGAAAGGATTCTAGTGAAAAAGTCAAGATTTTGGAGAGGTGAAGCATCAATTTGGAGAAGAGAGATGGAATCTAGAGCAAACTCGAACCACCCAAATGAGGAAGAAAGAGGAGAGGAAGTTGGTTCCTAAACGGGTGATTTGAAGGGTGAAAATCGATGGAAAGAGAGATTTAAGAAAAATCTTTGGTTTGAGGGAGAAGAGAGGGAGATCTTTTGGTTCGATGGGAGGAAGAAAAAAAAGGGCTGAGTCGGCTCAAAAAAAATTTCTCGATAAAAAAAAAGCGTCCGAAGGATTTTGACAGAATTACAAGTTTACCCTAGGATCGACCCTAGGGTTCGACTCATGGCACAGAAAAATTCATAAGAATGATGAAAAAATTTAAAAAAATCTAAAACTTTGAGAAAAAAGTATCTACCTAGAGATTGATCATGTGAAGTACAGTTTTGAGCTTTTAAGAGAAAAAAAGAGATGAGAATTGAGCTCAATAAATTTGGTTCAATGAATTTTTTGGCATTAAGAATTTGGAATTAGAGAGGTACTTAAGCTGATGGATCAAGGATTCCTAGTTCTCTTCTAATTTCATAAAATTTATCTTCACTTAAGGCTTTGATAAAAATGTCAGCCAATTATTTCTCAGTACATACTGAAGAAGGAGAAACGTTTTCTCCGCGTAGGATCTTCCAGATTTCATCAAATTTGGGACAGAATAATTTTAAAAAAATTTATCCTACATATTTTAGATCTAATTCTCTAGATCTAATTTTATTATCTGATATTTAAAATCTAAAATTAAATCTAAATCTATGATGAAAGAAGAAGTACCTCAAGGATAATCTGATTACCCTATAGATGATCACTGCACAGCCCGAGGTTCTGATGTAGCCATGCAAGTGCCTGGCCTCTACTGGTATCCACTCAGATAGGATTTGAAATATCTTCTACTCATGAATCTATGCTCCAAAAATTAGATCTTTATCTAATTTGAAAGTACTTCAGAACTCCTTCTGAAGTTGGAGCAGTAGCCTGTCGAAGATGTCCTACAGCCTTCTGTTCCAGGCGTCACCACACCTTGGATCTTTACCAGATGGATGTCCAACTCTTTGGACATGAAGAGGAGAGGAAGGAGACCAGGGAGGATGTGGAGAAGAGGGGAGGGAGAAGCAGCTATTAGGTTTTATGCATAAAATAATTTCTTCCATGAAACCCTAGGCGCAGCAGGGTTTATATAGACCCTGTATGCTGCACAATGCCCATCATTCAACTAATCAAAAAATTCCAATAAATTTTGAAAAAATTTTGATTGGTGGAGTGATGTCATCTAATCATATCAGATAAGAACCCCACCCTCTCTCCTAAGTTGGCACTAACATTGGATAAGCTCAATCAAGGTGGCGCCAAAGAGTCCATGTTTATTAGGACTCTTTGGTTCTTATCCATTTGGGGAGCCCACTTTAATCCAATTGGGCTCATGCCATAATCTCATTATGGAATCCAATTTAATTGGATTTTGGCATATGAACACTCCACAAAAATCCTCCAATGAACCCTCTTAATTTTAAGACCCATATGTCAACTTTTGACAGATGTCCTAAAATGAAATTGGCAGGTGCTAAAAATTAACAGTGTTGTCTTAAATTCATCTCATGAATTAAGACAAGCCTTTTCTGAGCTAGACAAGCTTCATTTAGACTGAGAAAAACCTTTCTAAGATTTTTTGGATGAGTTAAATTATATTTGGCTCAGTAGAGACAGAAAAGATTACACGAAGAGAAAGTTAGGCTCAATCGTCTGCTAGCACGATTTTCTTGAACCTAATTGGATCTAATTCAAATCAATTGAGTTAGCCCAATTGATGACATCCAGACCCTAACCCTTATTTGTGTGACCCAGTTAGGTTCAATTTCGTATGGTAATGAGATATGCCGTGATCTCATCATCGACATCATCGAAACTCCTTTCGATGGATCAGAACTCTTCTGATTCAGACAATTAGAATGATCGATCATCAATATTATTCTAATTGCTCCCAAAATCCATCAGTGACACCTTGTAGTATGTGGTGGCTGTTGGGAATAGTATCCCAAAGCCAATCGTTAGCCTGTTGATGGTTGTGCTCCTTCTTGTATTAGTATATGAATTATAAATAAATAAAAGTTATTTTGGCATTTTCATCATAAATTATTTCATCTTCTAATGAACTCCTGTGTTGTGGTGAAGTCCTTAGGACTATTTAGACTCGATAAAGGAGGATTTATCATTTAGTCTTTAAACCTGTTCGCGATCAAATGATACGTTGTAACCAAGGACAACAATATTTATCAAGCATAGGTCGTTGTATGCCATATAAGTTGGTTGTCTTCTTAACCAAGGAGTGTGGAGATACTGGTATGGCATACAAATGAGATGTAAGGGTACATCTGCACTGAATGTGACCGACTCCGGAGCTATTACTGCTGTCAAGATTTGCTCCGATGGGATATGGGTATAAATGTCCCTCCGACCTAAGACTGCCACAGTGACTTGCAAGCAACTCACTGCACTTAGGCACTGAACTACCTGAATTTCTAATTCAGTGATGGAAGGATGCTGGGTGTAGTCAAGTACTTGACTTGTCGGTGCGTGTGTCAAGATGGGATTGACCACTCTAGTTCATGAGCTGTGTATAGTCGTGTTTCAATTTAGCAAAATCTTGGCCAGAATAGTCCTAATGAGGAGTCACAAGACTATTTGAGTTGAGCACGATTCGGATGATCTAATCAAGGTTGACAGTTTAACCCTAAGTCATCCTAAACATAGGGTGTTGGGAAATGTGTCCCAAAAAGCCAATCGTCAAGCTGTTGACGGTTGAGCAACCAAGTATTATAATTGATTTGTTAATAAATAAAATATATTTGGCATTTTCATCATAAGCTTTCATCTTCTAATGAACTCCGTTGTTATGATGAAGTCCTTAGGACTATTTAAGTTCGATAAAGAGAAGATTTATCGATTAGTCCTTAAAACTATTCACGACCAAATGATAGGCTGTTAATAAGGACGACAGCTTCTATCGAGCATAGGTCGCTGTAGGCCATATGGGTTGGTTGTCCTCTTAATAAGGAGTGTGAAGACACTGGTATGGCATACAGGTGAGATGTAAGGGTACATCATCATTGAACGTGACCAACTCCAGAGTATTCTGCTGTCGAGAATGTCTCTGATGGGATATAGGTATAAGTGTCCCTTAGACTTGAGATCGCCTCAGTGACTTGCAAGCAACTCAGTGTGCTTTGGTACTGGACTAACTGAATTTTTAATTCAATGATGGAAGGCTTCTGGACACAGTCAAGTACTTGCAAAGTCAGAGTGTGATCGAGATGGGATTGACCACTCCAAGAGTTGGAGAAGAATGAGTCGCTGTATTTCAATTTAGCAAAACTTTGGCCAGGGTAATCCATCAGATGGATTTGATATTTTGAAATACAATGTGGACAACCTGATCAGAGTTGACAGTTGAACTCTGGGGTATCCTATGATCATTTTGGTCAAGGGGATAATTATATGAAAACTATATCCGCATGGGTTCTAAGGATGTTGTTCTACACATTCGACCTATCCGATCGTCGGGTACCATTGCTAGATGGTCACTTCGATTGGTATAAGAATTTATTCCTATGCTACCGGCTTAGATTCGGACCTATGAGGTCACACACATTAGAGTTCATGATCCGATCGGATGGTTGATCAACGATTAAGAATCATTCTAGGGTTAAATGATCAATACGATTGACATTTAACCCAGTGCAAGTGTTGCAGGAGGATCGATTAGCAATTCGATTGCTAATTGGCTTAATTTGATTAAGCCAATGGGTTGAGATTAAGTCTAATTAAATATAATTTAATTAGATTTAGTTTGGGCTTGATTGGATCAAGTCCAATTGGTTTATTGGATAAGCCAAGTGCAAGGAAAAACTAGTCCTAGTTCAACTAGGACTTGGGTCAATCTAATTTCTAATTTGATTAAAAAATTAAATCAGATTTAAATATAATTTAATCTGATTAAATTAGATTCTTAATTAGGTTAAGACCTATTTTAATTAGGTTGATCTAATTTTGGTTTGATTTCGTTTGGAAAACCAAATTAAAACAAGTCATAAGACAGAATCCTAGTAGGACTAGGATTCCACCTTGCGCCACATAAGCCTTCCCCACGCCCTCTCTCTTATTCAATGCCAATCTCCACTTATTTTGTGCGACAAAAGTCCTCTCCTAGATCTCTCCCATATTCAAAAAAGGTCTCCTCTCTTCTTTCTTACATGGAAGGTGGTTTGGATCAAATCAAAAAGGAATAAGTTTGGATTTTGAATTCTATGAGATAGAGTTTTAGAAATCCAAAACTCTTTCAATTTTGCACCGAATTTATCCAATTTTTTTTTGGAATTTTTGTGGCTTTTAGGGTATACATTGTGCACCCTTTGCTGGTGATCCATTCACGAAAATATGGAGGAGGTGCTCAAGAGTTGGGCATCCCTTAACTTGCCATGTTTGGATAAGCCTTGACTAGGTGTTTGACCTAGACAAGGACTCTATCATATCTCTCTATATAAGATGAGTTTCTTTATAAAATTTTAGAAAAAATTAGATATTTGAGGGACCTTTCTGCCATCCAAAAATCAGAGAGAAATACCTTTGGGTCGTAGAGATATAAAAGATGCAAGTTTGGGTGTCTAGAAAGAAAAACGTGAAGAAGAAGAGGGTCTTCTTCTAGGGTTTTTGTTTTCATATCTTTCCTCCCTCCATCTTGAGTTTTCTGAGAGCGTCTCAGATCTGAAACTTCTCCTTCTACTTTTCATCTTTGGAAGAGTCTAAATCAAGAAGAAGGAGGCACCTGATCAACCATCAAAGAAGGATCAGCGTAGTACTAGCATACTGTGCTGATTTCCTGAAGCAGGACTTCTGATCGAGATTCGTGGGCTCGTGTGGACGTCTCCTAGAGGCCGGACGTGTGTGTGGCTTGCAACATCATCCTCAAGCCCAGATCAACAAGGTTAGAACATCTAACTTGCAAGGTAATAGATCTGATCTATTGTTTAATACATACATTAGATGTAGTATAGAAACATGTTGATATGATCAACATGTAGTTCATGCTATATTTATATATTTTAATTTTTGATTTAATATTATATAATAATTATGTAATAAGATCTTAGATCTAGGGATTCTCTAGTTTTAGAAAATAAATTTTGATTTATTTTAGTCTTCCGCTGTATGATCTTGAAAAAGTTTCAAGATCTAACCCTGAAATCCTAGATCTGGTTCCTTCAATTGGTATCAGAGCCTAGGTTCTTTATTACATGATTATTTATACATGTTTAGATTATTTCTTAGATTAGATCTAATTTATAATCTGATTATTAAATCTAAAATTAAAATTTTAGATCAATCACAAACTGCAAGGTTGTCCTGCTGTAAGGTTTACCCCTTACAGTGCAAAGGTTGTCCTAGTTTGTGTAGATCTATCTTTAATCATAAATTTGTTAGATATGATCTAGATTAAATTTATGATTTATTAGATTTAAAAGATGTTTAAATCTGAAATAAAATCTCTTTGTTAATAATTTTTATGCAAAGAAATTGTTTAAAGTTGAAATTATTTCAATTACAGGAACCTGTTTAGATTAGATCTAAAGTAGTTTCATGTTTATTTCACTTGTATCTTGATTATGAATCAAACATGCAATATGGTTGGTAGAATCATATTGTAAAATTATTTTATAAATATGAAAATTATTTTTTTGAAAGGCCGAACCAAACCCTCAGCCCAAAACTTAATTAAGAATTAAGAAGTTGTTTGATTAGGTTCTAGGATTGTGAATTAAAGAACCTAAGACACAAATCATAACACATTGGGTTAATGGGTTAGTGGGAATTAGGTCCATTAATTGGGTTAGACCTATGGTTAGATTAAAGATGGACTTAATTAGAGAATTGACTAAATCTAATCAATTATTATCTTAGATTAGGTCAAGGATTCTCTAGATCAATTACAATAGTTGTAGTTGGTCAAGTCCATGTCTTTAACAAGAACCAAATGGACTTGATTCTTGGCTAAGCGATCTAGCACAAACTGTTAGGTTGATCTAATCGAAACTAATTAAACCAGTTGGTGTCTAAGGTAAACCAGACCGGTGGTTTTTAATTGGGAGCCCGCTTACCTAGCCATTTCTGATGGTGTCTAAGGCAAGCTTTGGCAGACCCTCCCACTGATCGAACTTATCTGGCCTCTTGGTGAAATTATATTTTGATCGGATCACTTGACTATTCGAGCTGACCCATGTCAGTTAGGTAAATCAGTGTGACTGATTTAGGTGCTCCTAGACCAGCCCTTTTTAATGGTCTCCCTTAAGCTGACTTGGTGAAGCCAGTGGAAGGATCATGATAAGCTGGTTCATCTGACCTCATCCTCTATATTATTTAAATCCTCTAAAATTATTAGGTCCTTAAAATGACAAAGTTATGGAGATAACTGAGTCATAGCCTCCCATTAAGGTGTTTGATAATGAGTCCATTAACTCAATAATCATTGCAGACCCAAAGGCTTGGTGCTTGTTGACTAATGGAATTATCACTCATCATATGACGACTTGGAAGTGTCTCTCTAATGGTGGTTAGGTGAGCCAACCAAAGTTGGGCTTAATCATTCGTTGGTTAGATACACCAAGTATGATCATGTTAATGGTTGGACCTAACCGGATCCTTACAGTGGAGGCCAAAGCCTACTGATTAGGTTTCTGGGGTAAAATTAAAATTACTAGAAATTATTTAGAGAAATAATTGGTTATGAACCTACCCTTAGATGTACATGGGTTGGCCAACCAAAGCTGGGCTTGTGTGCAGTCTAAGTGGATTCTAGTACCCACTAAGGAATTAGGATAATTCCTCAAATTAGAGGTAGAGGCTACCAATTCGAATAAAATAGTGGGAGAAACCTTTTGATTAAAGTCCAAATCTTTAGGTTTAATGAATCAATTACTAATTAGGTTATGGTTCTCCTTTGTGCAAATATGGCCACTTTCCTATCGCTCTAATCATTGTTGGACAATGATAAGTTGGTGGGATCCAACTTCGGTAGCTGGTATCGAAAGTTGAAGATAGTCCTAGAGCATGAATGGATCCTATATGTGATAATGGATCCTGCACCTGAGGAGCCAGCTGTCAATGCACGTGAAACAGTCAGAGACACTTACCAGAAGTGGCTCAGTGATCGGACCATGGTATGCTGTATCATGCTGGCTATCATGAGCGACGAGTTCAGTCGCAGATTCGAGATGACTCAGCCAAAGGACATGCTTCAAGTGTTGGAGGATGCCTTTAGCACACCCGATGACGTAGAGAGGTACAAGACTCATTGTGCCATCTTCAACGCCAAAATACGGGATGGTGCCTCTGTCACTGATCATGTATTGTACATGATCGAGCTGATGGAAAGATTGAGCAAGCTCGGCTTTCCCTTGCATGAGCAGCTTGGGAAAGATGCAATACTGAACTCACTGCCCAAGTCTTATCTCCCATTCCTCACTCATTATAGAATGACAAAGTCTGAAGTAAACAACCACGGATTACTGGGGTTACTTCAGAACTTTGAGAAAGATCACCAACTCCATAAGGAGTCGGTGAACTTAGTGGGAGGTTCGTCTTCTGGTTCTCGACCCTTTAAGAAAGGGAAGAAGAACAAGAAGAAGAAAGTGAAGAAGGTGCAAGTTCAGGCTGGGACATCTGTGCAGTGTCAGACCAAAAAGATCAAACCCGATAAGAGTCAAGCTGAATGCTTCTTTTGCAAGAAGCGGAGGCACTGGAAGAGGAACTGTCCCCAGTACATTGCCTCCCTAGACCCGAACAGGCAGAGAAAGCAGCAAGTTATTGCTGGACAAGGTATTTATATGATAACTCCTTGCAATTTCTCTATTTGTGATATAACTGACTGGGTATTGGATACCGATAGCCCTTACCATATTTGCAATTCATTGCAGGGGTTGCAAGTCAGTAGGAGATTCGAGCAAGGCGAGAGGTTCCTGAACGTTGGAGATGGAAGACCAGTTCCAGTTCTAGCATTAGGAATCTTGAAACTTGTATTTGAATCCCATATCGTTGTTCTTAATGATTGTCATTTCTGTCCCAGTTTCTTTTTAAATATCATTTCTGTGGGCCTTCTGGCCAAAAATGATTATGAAATTTCAATAAAGAAACAAATTTATAATATCATTGAGAATGGTGTTACTATTTTTTGTGGACATTTGAACAATAGTGTGTATATGTTATCACAACCTGTTAATGTAGTCTATTCAACTGGCAAGCACCCTAGATTAGATAGTGTGTCAGATATCTACTTATGGCACTGTAGGCTAGTCATATAAACAAGAACAGAATAAACAAGTTGACTCAAGAGGGAATCCTCGAAGTTAGTGATTGTGAATCACTTCCAACCTGTGAGTCCTGTCTTCTTGGTAAAATGACCAAGTCACTTTTTACTGGAAAAAGTGAGAGAGCTACTGAGCTCTTGGGCCTAGTACATACTGATGTATGCGGACCCATGAGCACCAGTGCTAGAGGTGGATATTTCTATTTCATAACTTTCACGGATGACCTATCCCGATATGGATATGTCTATCTGATGAAACATAAGTCGGATTCATTTGAAATGTTCAAACGATTCCGAAGTGAAGTAGAAAAACAAACTGGGAAGAGTATTAAAACTCTTCGATCTGATCGAGGAGGAGAATACCTTTCTAGTGAATTTTTCACATATCTAAGAAAGAATGGGATTCTCTCCCAATGGACTCCTCCAGGAACACCACAGCATAATGGTGTGTCTGAAAGGAGAAATCGGACTCTGTTAGACATGGTCCGATCTATGATGGATTTTGCTAGCTTGCCGATATCCTTCTGGGGATATGCACTCGAATCGGCCTGTTATCTATTAAATAGGGTTCCAAGTAAGTCTGTAATTAAGACTCCATATGAGATATGGACGGGACGTAAGCCAGCACTTTCACACCTTAGGGTCTGGGGGTGCCCGGCCTATGTCAAACGATTAGTCACAGACAAACTTGGACCTAGGTCTGACAAATGCTCATTCATAGGGTACCCCAAAGAGACAAAAGGATATTTTTTCTATCATACTGATGAACAAAAGGTGTTCGTCAGCCTTAAGGCAATCTTTTTAGAAAAGGAGTTCCTTGGTGAAGGAACCGTTGCCTCTAAGATTGAACTTGATGAAGTTCAACAGGTAGAAGGACCGACACCAATAGCTGAACCTGAAATGATATGATTAGATCATATTCGGAGCCCAATGTACCTGCACCATTAAGGCGATCTGGTAGAGTACCGCATCAACCGGATAGATACTATGATTTCTTGGTCCGGGACGGTGATCCCATCGAACTTGATGAGAATAATGAGGATCCGATCACCTATATGGATGCAATGCAGAGATCTGATTCCGAGAAATGGCTTAAAGTCATGAAATTCGAAATGGAGTCCATGAAGGTCAACGATGTATGGACATTGGTTGACCCACCTGAAGGGGTTAAACCCATTGGGTGTAAATGGGTCTTCAAAAGGAAGAGGGGCGCAGACGGAAAGGTGGAGACCTATAAAGCCCGTCTGGTAGCCAAGAGGTATCGTCAACGTTATGGTATTGACTATGATGAAATATTTTCCCCTGTGGCAATGCTCAAATCTATTCGGATAATGCTTGCAATAGCTACCCATCTAGATTATGAGATCTGGCAGATGGATGTAAAGACAGCTTTTCTGAATGGAGAGCTGACCGAAGAGGTGTATATGATATAACCTGAGGAGTTTACATCCACAGATGAGTCCAAGGTGTGCAAGCTTCAGAGATCCATTTATGGATTGAAGCAAGCTTTTCAGAGTTGGAACATGCATTTTGATAAGGTGATCAAAACGTATGGCTTCATTAAGAATGGAGAAGAGCCCTGTATCTATAAATGGGTAAATGGTCTAGTTGTGGTATTCCTTATCTTGTACGTGGATGACATTCTCTTAATCGAGAATGACATCCCCGCACTACAGGGAATAAAAGTTTGGTTGTCATCACAGTTCTCCATGAAGGACTTGGGTGAAGCATCCTACATCCTAGGGATGAAGATCTATAGGGATAGATCTAAAAGGATGCTTGGGTTATCCCAGTCCATGTACATAGACACTGTGCTGAAGAGGTTCAGCATGGAGAATTCCAAGAAGGGCTATCTACTGATAGGCCAAGGAATTTCTCTCTCTAAGAAGGATTGTCCGACAACTCCTGAAGAGAGAGAGCGTATGAGTAGAGTCCCATATGCTTCAGTCATGGGATCTATCATGTACGTCATGACATGTACAAGACCAGATGTGGCATACTCACTAGGAGTAGTGAGTAGATACCAATCTGATCCTGGAGAAAATCACTGAAAAGTGGTTAAAGCCATCCTTAAGTATTTGAGAAATACTAAGGACCAATGGTTGGTTTGTGGCGAGTCAGATCTGAAACTTGTGGGGTTCACAGACTCCAGCTTCCAATCTGATCATGATGACAGCAGGAGTGTGTCGGGTTATATCTTTACTCTGAATGGTGGAGCCATCTGCTGGAAGAGTTCCAAGCAGCATACTGTAGCAGACTCTGTTTGTGAAGCAGAGTATATCGCAGCATCAGATGCCGCGAAGGAAGCTGTGTGGCTGAGGAAATTCATCAACGAGCTCGGAGTAGCACCCTCCCTCGATGGTCCGGTCCTGCTCTACTGCGACAGCACTGGTGCCATAGCTCAGGCGAAGGAACCCAAAGCACATCAGCGGACGAAGCACATCTTGCGCCGCTTCCACCTGGTCCGGGAGATCGTAGATCGAGGTGACGTCGACCTTCAGAAGATCGACGGAAAGGAGAACCTAGTCGACCCCTTCACTAAAGCCCTGGCAATAAAGGAGTTCGACAACCACAAGTCGAAGATGGGTATTAGATACTGTGCCGAGTGGCTTTAGGACAAGTGGGAGTTGTTGGAAAATGTGTCCCAAAAAGCCAATCGTCAAGCTGTTGACGGTTGAGAAACCAAGTATTGTAATTGATTTGTTAATAAATAAAATATATTTGATATTTTTATCATAAGCTTTCATCTTCTAATGAACTCCGTTGTTATGATGAAGTCCTTAGGACTATTTAAGTTTGATAAAGAGAGGATTTATCGATTAGTCCTTAAAACTGTTCACGACCAAATGATAAGCTGTTAATAAGGACGACAGCTTCTATCGAGCATAGGTCACTGTAGGCCATATGGGTTGGTTGTCCTCTTAACCAAGGAGTGTGGAGACACTGGTATGGCATACAGGTGAGATGTAAGGGTACATCGTCATTGAACGTGACCAACTCCAGAGTATTCTGCTATCGAGAATGTCTCTGATGGGATATAGGTATAAGTGTCCCTTAGACTTGAGATCGCCTCAGTGACTTGCAAGCAACTCACTGTGCTTTGGTACTGGACTAACTGAATTTCTAATTCAGGGACGGAAGGCTTCTGGCCACAGTCAAGTACTTGCGAAGTCAGAGTGTGATCGAGATGGGATTGACCACTCCAAGAGTTGGAGAAGAATGAGTCGCTGTATTTCAATTTAGCAAAACCTTAGTCAGGGTAATCCATCAGATGGATTTGATATTTTGAAATACAATGTGGACAACCAGATCAGAGTTGACAGTTGAACTCTGGGGTGTCCTATGATCATTTTGGTCAAGGGGATGAATTATATGAAAACTATATCCGCATGGGTACTAAGGATGTTGTTCTACACATTCGACCTATCCGGTCGTCGGGTACCATTGCTAGATGGTCACTTCGATTGGTATAGGAATTTGTTCCTATGCTACCGGCTTAGGTTCAGACTTATGAGGTCACACACATTAGAGTTCATGATCCGATCGGATGGTTGATCAACGATTAAGAATCATTCTAGGGTTAAATGATCAATACGATTGACATTTAACCCAGTGCAAGTGTTGCAGGAGGATCGATTAGCAATTCGATTGCTAATTGACTTAATTTGATTAAGCCAATGGGCTGAGATTAAGTCTAATTAAATATGATTTAATTAGATTTAGTTTGGGCTTGATTGGATCAAGTCCAATTGGTTTATTGGATAAGCAAAGTGCAAGGCAAAACTAGTCCTAGTTCAACTAGGACTTGGGTCAATCTAATTTTTAATTTGATTAGAAAATTAAATCAGATTTAAATCTAATTTAATCTGATTAAATTATATTCTTAATTGAGTTAAGATCTATTTTAATTAGGTTGATCTAATTTTAGTTTGATTTGGTTTGGGAAACCAAATTAAAACAAGTCAAAAGACAGAATCCTAGTAGGACTAGGATTCCACCTTGCGCCACATAAGCCTTCCCCACGCCCTCTCTCTTATTCAACGCCAATCTCCACTTATTTTGTGCAATAAAAGCCCTCTCCCAGATCTCTCCCACATTCACAAAAGGTCTCCTCTCTTCTTGCTTACATGGAAGGTGGTTTGGATCAAATCAAAAAGGAATAAGTTTGGATTTTGAATTCTATGAGATAGAGTTTTAGAAATCCAAAACTCTTTCAATTTTGCACCGAATTTATTTAATTTTTTTTTGGAATTTTTGTTGCTTTTATGGTATACATTGTGCACCCTTTTCTAGTGATCCATGCACAAAAATATGGAGGAGGTGCTCAAGAGTTGGGCGTCCCTTAACTTGCCATGTTTGGATAAGCCTTGACTAGGTGTTTGACCTAGACAAGGACTCTATCATATCTCTCTATATAAGATGAGTTTCTTTATAAAATTTTAGGAGAAGTCAGATATTTGAGTGAAATTTATGCCATCTAAAAATCAGAGAGAAATACCTTTAGGTTGTGGAGATATAAAAGATGCAAGTTTGGGTGTCTAGAAAGAAAAACGTGAAGAAGAAGAGGGTCTTCTTCTAGGGTTTTTGTTTTCATATCTTTCCTCCCTCCATCTTGAGTTTCCTGAGAGCGTCTCAGAGCTGAAACTCCTCCTTCTACTTTTCATCTTTGGAAGAGTCCAAATCAAGAATAAGGAGGCACCTGATCAACCATCAAAGAAGGATCAGTGCAGTACTAGCATACTGTGCTGATTTTCTGAAGCAGGACTTCTGATCGAGATTCGTGGGCTCGTGTGGACGTCTCCTATAGGCCGGACGTGTGTGCGGCTTGGAAATCATCCTCAAGCCCAGATCAACAAGGTTAGAACATCTAACTTGCAAGGTAATAGATCTGATCTATTGTTTAATACATACATTAGATGTAGTATAGAAACATGTTGATATGATCAACATGTAGTTCATGCTATATTTATATATTTTAATTTTTGATTTAATGTGATGTAATAATCATGTAATAGGATCTTAGATCTAGGGATTCTCTAGTTTTAGAAAATAAATTTTGATTTATTTTAGTCTTCCGCTGTATGATCTTGAAAAAGTTTCAATATCTAACCCTGAAATCCTAGATCTAGTTCCTTCATAGGGGTCAAAAGGAATGAATTATACAGTAACCATATTCATGTAGGTTCTGAGTGTTGTGATTGTAACTATTTAACCTATCTGAATGTCGGGTACCATTGCTAGATGGTCACTTCGATTAGGACAGAAATTGGTTCCTATGCTACCGGCTTAGGTTCGAACCTGCGGGGTCACACACATTAGAGGTTCCTATCTGATCTGATGGCTGATGAAGAGTCCCACTGGACTAAGACTCTTTGACCAAGATCCTTACATATCTGAGACTCTGTGATTGAGAATCAGGATTCTCTGATCATGAGTACCATATATTTTGGGTACCGGGGTCAAGAGTCCCACTGGTTTGGGATTTTTTTATCAGGGTTTCATATCGATGGACTCTGATGCCCGATTGCCCATCGGATTTGGACTCAATATTTATGAGAGGTTTAATTAGTGATTTGATCACTAATTAACTCAATTTGATTGAGTAATTATTTTTGGATCAAGTCCAATTGAATTGGATTCAGTTGGATTTGACCCGATTAGGTTAAGTGTTGACCTAATCGCTAAGGTGTTTTGGTCACTGATTTGATCAGGGGTTGGGCTTAGTCAATTCCTGATTTGATTAGGATTTTATTAAGTCTAATTAAGCCTAATTAAGTTTGGTTTAACTTAGTCTAATTGTGCCTAACCTATTTTGATTAGGTTGGCTCAATTAGGTTCAAACCACCTTAACTAATCTCCCTACGCCACCTCACTTCTCATGCGCCCATTTGAATTCACGAGAAACAACTTCTCATAAATTTTCTCCCACACAGAAGCCATCCCATGCCCTCTCTTTGTGTGCCATTTTGAATGGATAAGGATGAGATTGGTTGGCCATTCAAATTCAAAAGATGTTTGAATTTGAATGGATAACAAATCTCTACGCCCACCCTTTATTTTGTGCGTCCCTTCTTCCACACGAGAAAAGGTTTCTCATGTAAAGTCTCCATGCACAAAGATGCCCACACCCCTCTCTTCTCATGCGTAGAGTGGATAGGAATGAGTTGGTTGGCATTTGAATTCAAATTCGATTTGAATTCAAATGAACAACCACTTGTCTTTATCCTCTCACGCGGTAAAAATACTGTAAAGATGCGATCTTGCATCGTTTTAAAAAGAAGATAAGATAGGGCATGTGTATAGGACATCTGAGAGAGAAGGGTGGCATGAGAGAGCTTTCCTGCATGAGAAAAGAAAAGAAAAGGAGAGAAAAGAAAGAAACAAAGTAGGTGCAAGTTTCTTCGGAGTGTACCCTAGGATTTTGGCTTAGGGTTCGGGAAGTGAGAATGTGAGCTATGAGTGTCGTGAGCCCACTAAACTTTAGGGAGAGCACTATCAACCTCTCAAGTGTATCTGCTGATGATCCAGAGCATCCGAGGAGTCGACAGATCAAGATCAAAGGAGTTCGATCAACATCGGCCATCAAAAGGATTCAGCCATGAACTAGCATTCGTGAGGAGCCTATCAGATCGAGAGCTTCATGTGGATGATCCGCAGAGGCCAGACACACTATGTAACTATGTTGCGATGATCAGACCCTCTCGACGGTGATCAGATTACGGTGATCGACTACCCACACAAAGGTAATATCTTTTGAACACATAACAGTAAAATGTTTACTATAGAAGTTTGAATTTCAAATTTAAATACATGCTATGTATATATCATATTTAGATCCTAGTATAGGATAAACATATATTAATTAATTAGATTAATTAATATTTTTCACTATAAAATTATAATTTTGAAAAAAATTTAAAATTACCATTTTACCCCTGCACTGAAATTTGCTTCAAATGGTATCAGAGCGGATATACATTTGCATGCATAGATTAAGGTGTAATCTAAAAGTTTAAATTTAAAATTTAAAATTTAAAATTTGAAATTCAAAATTTGAAATTTGAAATTTGTTTGAAATTTAAAATTTGAAATTTAAAATTCAAAATTTGAAATTTGAAATTCAAAATTCAAAAATTAGAAATTCAAAATTTGAAATTTATTTGAAATTTGAAATTTGAAATTTGAAATTTAAAATTTAAAATTTAAAATTTAAAATTTAAAATTTAAAATTTAAATTTTAAAATTGATATATTTAGATATACTTGATCCAAGTAGCAAGTAGTCTAATTGGGTTGGTTGCCATGGTCGTCCGATCATAGGAGAAAAGAAGGGTTTAAAGGCCCTCTCCTCCCATTCGATGGAGTCTCCTATGACGGTAGGGGTGCCGATGTAATTATATCCCATGAAGATGAAGCAGCGAAAGGACTTAATTGTAAAGATTCAATTGTAAAATTTATCATGGATGTGTTAGATTAGATCTAAAAAAATATTCATGATTTATTTTGATTGAGTTATTTTTTGTTATTAGCAATAGGATTGCTGTTTATGAAATATGCTGATCTGTTTGTGAAATGAGTCAACACATTTGGTGAACAGAAAATAAAACCTTTCAAATTTGAAAATTATTTTCGAAATGCCAAACCCTGACCCATCAGCCCAAATACTTAATTAAACGAATTAAGTGTTGTCTAGTTGGTCTAGAATTATGAATTAAGACCTAAGACACTTGCATAAACTTATAGATCAAAGGGTTAGATGGATTAGGTCCATAATTGGGTTAGACCTAAGGTTAGTTTAAAGAAATAGACTAAATTAGAGTAATTGGTCAAATCTAATCAAAAGTTGAATTAGATTAGGTCAAGGACACTCTAGACTCAACTCCAATAGTTGTAGTTGAAAGGGTCCATGTCTTTAACTAGACCAAGATGGACTTAATTCATGGCTACATGGTAGAACCCTATTTACTAAGTTGATCAAATTAAAACTAATGAACCGGTTGGTGTCTAAGGTAAGTTTGGCAGTTTGACCAGTGCTTCTTAAGTGGGAGCTACTCGCATTGATTCGATCTCTGACGAGTTAAAGGCATATCCTCACCACTAATCTCACTTACCTGGCCAACTTGATGAGTTAGATTTTGATTAGATCACTTGGTGATTAGGGCTCACCCATGTCATTAGGTAAATTAGTGTGACTGATTTGGGTGCTCCTAATGCCAGCTTTAATTAAATCCTTATTAATCTGACTTGGTGAAGTCAGTGGGAGGATTGAAATTGACTGGTTAATTTCTTCTCTTCTATCTTTTAATAAAATCCTCAAAAATTATTAGGTCCCTAAAATAATTAAGTTATAGTGATAACTAAGTCATAGCCTCCCATTAAGTGAGAAATAATGAGTCCATTAGTTTAATAATCATTGGAGGCCCAAAGGCCTGGTGCTTATTGACTAATGGAATTATCATTCATAATATGATAATTTAGTTGAGTATTTCTGATGGTGGTCAGGTTGGCTGGCCAAAGTTGGGTCTGATCATTTATTGATCAGATTCACCAAATCAAGTCATGTTAATGGTTGGACCTAACCAGATCTTTTCAGTGGAGGCAAAGCCTACTGATTAGGTTCTGGGGCAAAATTAAATACTAGAAGTTGTTTAGAGAAACAACTGGTTATGAACCTACCTATAGATGCACTGGGTTGACCAACCAAAGTTGGGCTCGTATGTAGTCTGTGTGGATTCTAGTACCCACTAAAGAATTAAAGTAATTTCTCGAATTGGAGGTTGAGGCTACCAGTTCGTAAAAATACTGGGAGAAACTTTAGACTAAAGTCCAAGTCTTTAGTATTAATAATTTATATACTAATAGAGGTCTGATTTTTTTTTATGCAGCTATGGCCACTATCCTGTCGCTCCGGTCATTATTAGATAATGACAAGCTCATAGGACCTAATTTCGATAGCTGGTATTGAAAATTGAAAATCATCCTTGAGCATGAGCGGATCCTTTATGTAGTAACGGATCCAACACCCAAGGAGCCAGCCCCGAATGCTAGAGGGACGGTCCGGGATACTTACTAAAAGTGACTCAACGACCGCACCACCGTTCGGTGTATAATGCTGGCGGTAATGAATGATAAGTTCAGCCATAGATTCGAGAACGTCCAGCCACAGGAGATGCTTCAAATGTTGAATGACTCCTTTGGCACTCCTGATGATGTTGAAAGGCACAAAACTAGTTGTGCCATTTTCAATACTCGGATGAGGGATGGGGCCTCAGTCACCGATCATGAACTGTACATGATCGAAATGATTGAGTGCCTAAGTAAACTGGGCTTTCCCTTACACGAGCAGCTCGGTAAGGATGCGATCCTTAATTCTTTGCCCAAGTCCTTCCTCCCATTTCTTACTCATTTTCGGATGACAAAGCCTACAGTGAACTATCACGGCTTGTTGGGGTTGCTGTAGAACTTTGAGAAGGACCACCAGCTCCATAAGGAGTCGGTGAATGTTGTGGGAGGGTCTTCTTCTGGTCGTCGACCCTTTAAGAAAGGGAAGAAGAACAAGAAGAAGAAGAATAAGAAGGTGCAACCGCATGCTGGGATGTCTGCACAGGGTCAGACCAAGAAGCGCAAGCCCGACCAGAGCCAGGCGGAGTGCTTCTTTTGCAAGAAGCAGGGGCACTGGAAGAGGAACTGTCCTCTATACATTGCCTCCCTAGACCCAAACAGGCTGAAGAAGAAGCAAGATAATTATATGATAATACCTTGCAACTTTTCTATTTGTGATACTACTGCCTGGGTATTGGATACCAAAAGTCCTTATCATATTTGTAATTCGATGCAGGGTCTGCAGGTCAGTAGGAGATTTGATGAAGGTGAGAGGTTCCTGAACGTTAGAGATGGAAGCAAAGTTCCAGTTCTAGCTTTAAAAATCATGAACCTTGTAATCAACTCTCGTAATGTAATTCTGAGTGAATATCACTATTGTCCAAATTTTTTATTAAATATTATTTCTGTAGGCCGTTTGGCCATGTACAGTTATGAATTTTTAATAAAAAAAATATTTGCAATATCATTTTGAATGGTGTTACAATATTTGTTGGACAACTAAATAATAGAATTTACTTACTATCACAGCCTGTTAATGTGGTTCAAACCTTCGGTAAATATCCTAGAATAGATAATGTGTCAGAAGTCTACCTTTGGCACTATCGGCTAGGTCATATCAATAAGAACAGGATAAACAGGTTGGCTCAAGAAGGAATTCTTGAAATCGATGATTGTGAATCACTTCCAACCTGTGAGTCCTGTCTTCTTGGGAAGATGACCAAGTCACCTTTTACTGAAAAAGATGAGCGAGCCAGTGAACTCTTGGGTCTGATACATTCTGATGTATGTGGACCCATGAGCTCAAGTGCAAGAGGTGGATATTTTTACTTCATAACCTTCACAGACGACCTATCGAGATATGGATATGTCTACTTAATGAAGCATAAGTCGGAGTCATTTGAAATGTTCAAACTATTCTGAAATGAGGTAGAAAAATAAACTGGGAAGTGTATTAAAACTCTTCGATCTGATCGAGGAGGTGAATACCTTTTCAATGAGTTTCTGATATATCTTGAAAAGAATGGGATTCTCTCTCAGTGGACTCCTCCTGGAACACCACAGCATAATGGTGTGTCTGAAAGGAGGAATCGGATCTTATTGGACATGGTTCGATCCATGATGAGGTTTGCTGGTCTGTCGATCTTCCTCTGGGGATATGCACTCGAATCGACTTGTTACCTTCTAAATAGGGTTTCGAGTAAGTCTGTAACCAAAATGCCATATAAGATATAGATAGGATGTAAGCCAGTACTCTCGCACCTTAGGGTTTGGGGATGTCCGGCTTATGTTAAACGTTTAATTACGGATAAGCTTGGACCTAGGTCTGACAAGTGTTATTTCATAGGGAACCCAAAAGAGATCAAAGAGTATTATTTCTACCTAGCTGATGAGCAAAAGGTGTTTGTCAGCCTTAAGGCAATCTTTTTAGAAAAAGAGTTCCCTGGTGAAGAGACTGTTGCCTCTAAGGTCGAACTTGAGGAAGTTCGGAAGATGGAAAAATCAACATAAGTAGCTGAACCTGAACCGGATTTAGTTAGATCAGATCCGGAGCCCATTATTAATGCACCCTTAAGGTAGTCTGGTAGAGTACCACGTGAACCAGACAAATACTATGGTTTCTTGATCCAGGATGGTGATCCTATCAAACTTGATGAAAATGATGAGGATCCGATCACCTACATGGATGCAATGCAGAGACCTGACTCTGAGAAATGGCTAGAGGCCATGAAATTTGAAATGGAGTTCATGAAGGTCAATGATGTGTGGATATTGGTTGACCCATCCGAAGGAGTAAAACCCATAGGGTGTAAATGGGTCTTCAAAAGGAAGAGGGGCGTAGACGGAAAGGTGGAAACCTATAAATCCCATCTGGTTGCTAAGGGATATCGTCAACGTTATGGTATGGACTATGACGAGACATTTTCTCCTATGGCAATGCTCAAATCTATTCGGATTATGCTTGCGATAGCTGCCCATCTGGACTATAAAATCTGGCAGATGGATGTGAAAATAGCTTTCCTAAATGGAGAGCTGGACGAAGAGGTGTATATGATACAACCTAAAGGATTCACATCCACAGATGAGTCTAAGGTGTGCAGGCTACAGAGGTCCATTTATGGACTTAAGTAGGCATCCCGGAGTTGGAACATACATTTTGATAGGACGATCAAGACGTATGGCTTCGTTAAGAACGGAGAAAAGCCCTACATTTATAAGTGGGCTAATGGTCCAGTAATGGTATTTCTTGTATTGTATGTGGATGACATTCTCCTAATCAAAAATGATATCCCTGCATTACAAGGAATAAAGATTTGGCTATCGTCATAGTTCTCCATGAAGGATCTGGGAGAAGCTTCCTACATCCTAGGGATGAGGATCTATAGGGACAGATCTAAAAGGTTGCTTGGATTATCCCAGTCCACGTACATTGATACTATGCTGAAGAGATTCAGCTTGGAGAATTCCAAGATAGGCTATCTATCAATAGGCCATGGAATTCCTCTCTCGAAAAAGGATTGTCCGACAACACCTCAAGAGAGAGAGCGTATGGATAGAATTTTATATGCTTCGGTAGTGGGATCTATCATGTATGCCATGATATATACACGATCAGATGTGGCATACTCACTAGGGGTAGTGAGTAGATACCAATCTGATCAAGGAGAGAATCACTGGAAGGTTGTTAAAACCATCCTGAAGTATTTAAGAAATACTAAGGACTAGTGGCTTGTTTATGGTGAATCGAACTTGAGACTTATAGGGTTTACAGACTCTAATTTCTAGTCTGATCACGATGATAGCAAGAGTGTGTCGGGATTTGTTTTTACCCTTAATGATGGGCTATCTGCTGGAAGAGTTCCAAGCAGCACACTGTGGCTGATTCAGTTTACGAGGCGGAGTATGTCGCGGCATCAGATGCTGCCAAAGAAGTGGTGTGGCTGAGAAAATTCATCATCGAGCTCGGAGTAGCACCCTCCCTCGTTGGTTCAATTCTGCTCTACTATGACAGCTCTGGAGCCATTGCTCAGGCGAAGGAACCGAAGGCACACAAGCGGACGAAGCATATTCTGCGCCGCTATCATCTCATCTAAGAAATCATGGATCGAGGTGACGTCGATCTTCAGAAGATCGACGGAAGGAGAACCTGACAGATCCATTCACTAAAGCCATTGCGGTGAAGGAGTTCGACGACTTCAAGTCGAAGATGGGTATTAGATACTGCACCGATTGCCTTTAGGCCAAGTGGGAGATTGTTGAGAATAGTGTCCCAAAGCCAATCATCAGCCTGTTGACGGTTGTGCTCCTTCTTGTATTAGTATATGAATTATAAATAAATAAAAGTTATTTTGATATTTCCATCACAAATTATTTTATCTTCTAATGAACTCCTGTGTTGTGGTGAAGTCCTTAGGACTATTTAGACACGACAAAAGAGGATTTGTCGTTTAGTCCTTAAACCTGTTCACGACCAAATGATACGTTGTAACCAAGGATAACAATATTTATCAAGCATAGGTCGTTGTGTGCCATATGGGTTGGTTGTCCTCTTAACCAAGGAGTGTGGAGACACTGGTATGGCATACAGGTGAGATATAAGGGTACATCTGCACTGAACGTGATCGACTCCGGAGCTATTTCTGCTATCAAGATTTACTCCGATGGGATATGGGTATAAATATCCCGTCGATCTGAGATCGCCACGGTGACTTGCAAGCAACTCACTGCACTTAGGCACTGGACTATCTGAATTTCTAATTCAGTGACGGAAGGATGCTGGGTGTAGTCAAGTACTTGACTTGTCGGTGTGTGTGTCAAGATGGGATTGACCACTCCAGTTCAGGAGCTGTGTACAGTCATATTTCAATTTAGCAAAATCTTGGCCAGGATAGTCCTAATGAGGAGTCATAGGACTGTTTGAGTTGAGCACGATTCAGATGATCTAATCAGGGTTGACAGTTTAACCCTGAGTCGTCCTAAACACAGGGGTCAAAAGGGATGAATTATACAGTAACCATATTCACTTAGGTTCTGAGTGTTGCGATTGTGACTATTTGACCTATCCAGATATCGGGTATCATTACTAGATGGTCACTTCGATTAGTACAGGAATTGGTTCCTATGCTACCGGCTTAGGTTCGAACCTGCGGGGTCACACACATTAGAGGTTCCTATCTGATCTGATGGCTGATGAAGAGTCCCACTGGACTGAGACTCTTCGACCAAGAGTCCTACATATCTGAATCTCTGTGATCGAGAATCAAGATTCTCTGATCATGAGTACCACACATTTTGGGTACCGGGGTCAAGAGTCCCACTGGTTTGGGATTTTTTGATCAGGGTTTCATATCGATGGACTCTGATGCCCGATTGTCCATTGAATTTGGACTCAGTATTTATGAGAGATTTATTAGTGATTTGATCACTAATTAACTCAATTTGATTGAGTAATTATTTTTGGATCAAGTCCAATTGAATTGGATTCAGTTGGATTTGACCCGATTAGGTTAAATGTTGACCTAATCGCTAAGGTATTTTGATCACTGATTTGATCAAGGGTTGGGCTTAGTTAATTCTAATTTGATTAAGATTTTATTAAGCCTAATTAAATTTAATTAAGTTGGGTTTAACTTAGTTTAATTGTGCCTAACCTATTTTGATTAGGTTGGCTCAATTAGGTTCAAACCACCTTAACTAATCTCCCTGCGCCACCTCACTTCTCATGCGCCCATTTGAATTCACGAGAAACAACTTCTCATGAATTTTCTTCAATGCAGAAGCCATCCCACGCCCTCTCTTTGTGCACCATTTTGAATGGATAAGGATGAGATTGGTTGGCCATTCAAATTCAAAAGATGTTTGAATTTGAATGGATAACAAATCTCTGCACCCACCCTTTATTTTGTGCGCCCCTTCTTCCACATGAGAAAAGGTTTCTCGTGTAAAGTCTCCTCGCACAAAGATGCCCACGCCCCTCTCTTCTCACGCATAGAGTGGATAGGAATGAGTTGGTTGGCATTTGAATTCAAATTCGATTTGAATTCAAATGAGCAACCACTTATCTTTATCCTCTCATGTGGAAAAAATGCTGCAAAGATGCGGTCTTGCATCGTTTTAAAAAGGAGATAAGATAGGGCGTGCGCACAAGACATCTGAGAGAGAAGGGTGGCATGAGAGAGCTTTCCTGCGTGAGAAAAGAAAAGAAAAGGAGAAAAAAGAAAGAAACAAAGTGGGCGCAAGTTTCTTCAGAGTGTACCCTAGGGTTTTGGCTTAGGGTTCGGGAAGTGAGAACGTGAGCTACGAGTGTCATGAGCCCACTAAACTTTAGGAAGAGCATCATCAACATCTCAAGTGCATCTGTTGATGATCCGAAGCATCTGAGGAGTCGACAGATCAAGATCGAAGGAGTTCGATCAACATCGGCCATCAAAAGGGTTCAACCACGAACTAGCATTCGTGAGGAGCCGATCAGATCGGAAGCTTCGTGTGGATGATCCACAGAGGTCAGACACACTGTGTGGCTATGTTGCGATGATCAGACCCTCCCGATGGTGATCAGATTACGACGATCGACTACCCACACAAAGGTAATATGTTCTGAACACATAACAGTAAAATATTTATCGTAGAAGTTTGAATTTCAAATTTAAATGCATGCTATGTATATATCATATTTAGATCCTAGTGTAGGGTAAATATGTGGAGAAAATTCAGTGCGGGGATAAAATGATAATTTTAAAATTTTTTCAAAATGATGATTTTGCAGTAAAAAAATATTAATTAATCTAATTAATTAACATGAATTTATCCTACACTAGGATCTAAATATGAGATATAGCATACATTCATTTAAATTTGAATTTCAAATTCAAACAGTAAACACTTTACTGTAATGTGTTCAGAACATAATACCTTTGTGCGGGTAGTACATCACCGTAATCTGATCACCATCGAAAGAGTCTGATCATCGTGATGTAGCCACACAGTGTGTCTGGCCTCTGCGGATTGTCCACATGAAGCTCCCGATCTGATCGACTCCTCACGAGTGCTAGCTCGTTGTAGAGCCCTTTTGATGGCCGATGCTGATCGAACTCCTTCAATCGATGTCTGTCGATTCTTTGGATACTCTGGATCATCAACAGACGTGCTTGAGAGGATGTTGAAGATCTCTCTGAGATTTTGTGGGCTCACGACACTCGTAGCTCACTTTCTCACTTTTCGAACCCCAGACTAAAACTCTAGGAAACTCACCGGAAACCTTACACCCACTTTTCTTTCTTTTCTTTTTTTTTCTTTTGGAAGGATATGGACTTCCTTCTCACACACATGACTTTTCACGCCCTAGAATTTTTCTCCAAAAATCTTCTTCTTGCATGCCCCACTCTTCTCCTCCTTTTATAACAACGTCAAACGTCTTATCCAAAAGAAAGGATAAAGATGAGTAATTACACATTTGAATTCAAATCAAATTTTGAATTCAAATGGACACCAACTCATCCCTTATCCACTCAAGGCGTGAGGTATGGCTTAAATTGTGCATGGAGTAATTTCATGAGAAATCTTTTCTCATGTAATAAGTGGGACGTAAAAAAAGGGATAAGGTGCAAAGATTGATTGCTCATTCAAATTCAAACTTTATTTTGAATTTGAATGGCCAACCAATCATCCTTATCCATTCCTATAGCACATTAAAGTGGAGCGTGGAGAGGGCGTGGCGTGAGGAAATAATTCATGAGAAGTTTCTTCTCATGAATTCAAATGGGTGCAATGGAAGTGAGGTGGCGCATGGAGATTGGGTCAAGGTGGTTTAATTATTTAAACCAACCTAATTGAACCAAATAATTTAGGTCCAATTAGACTAATTTAAATCTAACTTAATTAGGCTTAATTAGGCTCAATAAAATCCTAATCAAATCAGGAATTGACTAAGCCCAACCCCTGATCAAATCAGGGACCAAACCATCTCAACGATTAGGTCAACTCAACCTAATCGGGTCAAACCCAACTGAATCCAATTCAATTGGACTTGATCCAAAAATAATTACTCAATCAAATTGAGTTAATTAATAATCAAATCACTAATTAAATCTCTCATAAATTTTGAGTCCAAATCCGATGGGCAATCGGGCATCAAAATTCATCGATATGTAACCCTGATCGAAAAGTCCCAACCAGTGGGACTCTTGACCCCGGTACCCATAATGTGTGGAACTCATGATCAAAGAATCCTGATTCTCATCACTGAGGCCCAAACATGTAGAATTCTACACCAACCATCAGATCAGATAGGAACCTCTAATGTGTGTGACCCCACAGGTTCGAATCTAAGCCGGAAGCACAGGAACCAATTCCTGTACTAATCGAAGTGACCATCTAGCAATGGTACCCGACGTTCGGATAGGTCAAAGAGTCACAATCGCAACACTCAGAACCTACATGAATATGGCTACTGTATAATTATCTCTTTGACCCCTATGTTTAGGATGACTCAGGGTTAAACTGTCAACCCTGATCAGATCATCCGAATCGTGCTCAACTCAAACAGTCCTGTGACTCCTCACAAGGATTACCCTGGCCAAGGTTTTGCTAAATTGAAACATGAGTGTACACAGCTCCTAAACTGGAGTGGTCAATCCCATCTTGACACACGCACCGACAAGTCAAGTACTTGACTACACCCAGCAGCCTTCCGTCACTGAATTAGAAATTCAGGTAGTCCAGTGCCTAAGTGCAGTGAGTTGCTTGCAAGTCACCGTGGCGGTCTCAGGTCGGAGGGACAGTTATACCCATATTCCATCGGAGCAAATCTTGACAGCAGAAATAGCTTCAGAGTCGGTCACGTTCAGTGCTGATGTACCCTTACATCTCATCTGTATGCCATACCAGTGTCTCCACACTCATTGGTTAAGAGGACAACCAACCTATATGGCACACAACGACCTATGCTTGATAAACATTATCGTCCTTGATAACAACGTATCATTTGGTCGCGAACAGATTTAAGGACTAAATGACAAATCTTCCTTTGTCGAGTCTAAATAGTCCTAAGGACTTCACCACAACATAGGAGTTCATTAGAAGATAAAATATTTTGTGATGAAAAAATGTCAAAATAATTTTTATTAATTCATAATTCATGTACATATACAAAAATGAGCACAACCATCAACAGGCTGACGATTGGCTTTGGAACACTATTCCCAACAAAACACATGTTAATTAATTAGATTAATTAATATTTTCTGTAGTAAAATTATAATTTTAAAAAAAAATTAAAATTATCGTTTTACCCCTGCACTGAAATTTGCTTCAGTGGCAACCCATCAGAACTGAAGACGAACCTCTCGGTGCAGCTACCTGTGTGATTGAGTTCTTCTATCATGAGTTCCGACTGAATTAGGGTTAAGGTGAACTCGTCAAACCCAACATCAGTCATATGAGTTAATCAATCGATCTGAGTCCGATGTGAAACCTTAATGAAAAACTTTTTTCTATTATTTCACTCTACCATAGCCATGCGCTTAAGGACTCGATCTTTCAATTATCATAGGACTACTCCTCTTATCTATCGAGGTTGATAGATCCCATCTTGGTGCGACCTAGTTCCTACAATGAATATGCTACAGCCAACATACACCTCAGGCTTCTGAATGGCTAGGAGATCGAGTAATGGTGTAGTCAAACTATAACACACTCAAGGTGAACTGTCAATGCACCTCAGGTCAAAGAACTAGACACACAACTACAGCATCGAGCTAGTCATCGACGAGAAGGTAGACTTCCTTATGATTGCTCGAAGTGATCACGCTCAGTACTCTCGTTCTCAATGAATACCTGTATTCTCGCTTCAGTGTCTCCACATCGTAGACTTAAGACACATGTTGCCCAGCTATGCAACCCAAGAGGGGGGGTGAATTGGGTTTCTAAAAATTTTAAGCTTAACTTATGACTTATGAAAAATATTTGGCAATAGCTAAATGAATATGGAGAGTTAAATTAATTCAGGACTAATGGCTAAAAGCAAGAATGCAAGAAAATAATGAAGAGTTAAAGGGAAGCAAATATGCACACCACAAACAAAAGGATTTATAGTGGTTCGGTGCCAACCTTGCACCTACATCCACTCCCCAAGCTCCTACTTGGGAATTCCAATCCACTAATCTTGTATTCAACCTGAATACAAACATCGAAAACTCCGACTCTAGCTATTCCCAACTAGACCACTTATTTTTGGGTACAAGCCAACCCAATACACTCCGATTCTAGGTTCGGATCAACCTTCCCTTGTTTTAGAACCCTTCCAAAATAAAACCAAACACTCAAACTAAGTATAACAATTTATAGCACACTTAAGCACAAAGAAAAGCTCCTTCAATGAGCGAATATAACTTTAAATATACTTTACTTAAAAGAAGAAGCCCCTTTTTGGATTTCCTCAAGGTGGTTGGAGACTTGATTGAGTGCTTGAGGAGTTGGTAAGCTTGGATTGATGGCTTCTTGAAAGCTTTAAATGAGCTCTTGATTAGGCCTGAAAAGTTGGCTTGAGAAACCCTTTTTCAAATTCTCTCTTTTGAATGCTCTTGAATGCTCTCTTGAATGCTCTTCTTAACTCTTCCAATCTCTTTTTTTGTTTCCCACCTTTTGAATCCTTTTATAGCTTTAAGAAATAGAGAAAAATATTTTAGACTGAAAAAGAGCCGTTAGACCACATTAAATGAGCATTAAAAGCACTTAAAACGGGTTAAAAACTAGCCATTGCGGAGAAATCCCGTCACAAGGGTCGACTCATGGGTCGACTCATGCCTGGGGGTCGACTCATGGGTCGACCTCTGTGGAAGAATACCAGAAAATAGGGTTCTGTAATTTTTGACCTAAAACTGCAGGGGTCGACTCATGGGTCGACTCATGCCTCAGGGGTCGACTCATGGGTCGACTCACAGGTTGTGCCAAGCCAAAAATTCTGCGTGCCAAATAGCTCATGTGCCATGAGTTGACTCATGGGTCGACTCATGATTTTCAAACATGCATAACTTTCAAAATACAAGTCCAAAAATAATGAAATTTTCGCCAATAGATCACAAATCTTTTGTTCTACCATTTGATATTTTCAAATCAGGGTTTTGGTAAAATTATGATTTTGCTCCTGAAGAGCAATAGGTCTTTTTCAAATAAAAATTATTAGTACCCCTTCAACTGCTTTGTAGTCATCAAAATCAATCTAAGGAGCAACAATCTCCCCCTTTTTGATGATGACAAAACACTTGAACAAAAGTATCTATGTGAATCATGAATTTCAAAAGAATGCATTATAAGTAGTTTGAAGATAAAAAGAAGATTTATTACCAACTTATAAGTGCATTTACTTGAGAAGAAGATTGATTCTTTTGGTATGTGATACAAGTGCTCATTTGCATAAATAGTTTGCCCATTTGCTTAAAGATTTGAAAATTTGCTCATTTGATTATGTGATTTTGGTATTAGAGTAGAAAATTTATTTTTGTTATCAGAGCAAGTTGAATCTTAAAAAATTTGCTCATTCTCATTTGATTATTTAGTTTTAGTATCAGAGCAAAAATAATTAAGTGTACCAATGCATGTCTAAGAATTAATTTGTAAAGTATATGTCAAATTTTAAGATGTATCAGAGCAAGTCTAATTTTAAAGCATAGCATGTCTAAGAATTAATTTTAAAGGTTGCTCATTTGCATTGTACTTAGCAATTTACTCAGTATTTTTAAGTCATTTAATAATTGTTCTTTGATTTCTCCCCAATTCATTCATTTTATTTTCAAGTCTTTTAATAATTTATAATTTTGCTTTTGATTTTCTTTAATTTCTCTCCCTTTTTGACATCATCAAACATTGTTAACTCCCCCTCTTTTTCTGAATACGTTTTCTCTTTAGTGTTTTTTCAAACTTCTAGTGCTAAACATTAATGTTTGCTCCCCCTGAAAATAGCAATCATTAACCAAAATATGCCATAGATTACCATAGATATGAATTATCAACAAAGAGAAGATATATAATCAAGAGATGATTGACATCATAACAAAGAGTAGATATATAATTAAAAGATAATTGAAACCATAGTTGTTTCAATACAAATTTCATAACATAAAAGTCAGCTAGCTAATGTCATTACATGGCCCACAATACAGATCTTAGAAAGAACAAGAGACTAACACCTAGGATCTAGTAAAGCTCATGACTAGATGGATCGGAGTCATCAGAGATAGGGTGAGGAGATGATGGATCTCGACCAAGAGCACGTCCTCTACCCCGTCTGCCTCTGCCATGAGTGAAGGTGCTGGCACGAGCAGGTGAGCGAGATGAACTAGGAGGCTGAGAACATTGAGAGGCCAAAGACTGGACTGAAAGAGTGAGTCTAATGGAATCAAGAACGTTCAGTGCTCTCGAAACAGACTGAAGCAGAGCAGTGAACTGAGTAGATGCATGCTCACTCGAGCCTCTGATCTCTCTCCTCAATAACTCATAACCACCCTCCAATGCACCTCTGAGCCTACCAGCCTCTGCAGTAAGGTCTGTGACCTCAATAGTGCTCTCCTGTGGCTGAGGATGGGCCAAAGCTAAGACTTGCCCCTGCAAGTCAAAAACTCTCCCAGTCAGTCTCCAAATACTGTCCTCGAGCTGCTGAATCTGAATAGACTAATCTGAGATCAACTGAAATACAGTGGAGATATGGAGAATCAAGGTCTGATCTAATGAAGTGGATCCCGATGCAAATGTAGATGTGCTCCACTGTCGAGAAAGCAAGGAAGCCACACGCTGAGAAATCTGCTCGATCTAATCATCAGCCAATCTGAACTCTGAAGGAGGTGCTCTGCTGTCTGGCTGCTGAACTGGTGTGTACCTCCTGGTGAACTCTGAAGGGCCAGCCTCTGGGTCTGAAACAAACTAGATATCTGGAGATGCTGCCCTGAAGTCATGGAGAGGAGATGAGGGACCTTCTTCCTCAGCTCTGTCTTCTACTCTGTCCTCAGCTCTCTCCTCAGAACCTTTGATCCAACCACCATCAGTTTTAGTAAATCCCATGCGGTGCAGAGTGTGTTGGTTGATGGTGTCTGCGTGAGAAAGCTTGGCTAATGCCTCCCCCTCAAAACTGACTCCAAACCTCCTGAAAACTAGTGTGAGAGCCATACCAAAAGGCAGATGTGCCTTGGATCTATTCAGTGTCTCTCTCATGGCCTCAATCATTAAAGCAGGGAGATTTAATGGGGTTTGAGTGATCACATGAAACATTATACAAATATCTCAGCCAGAAAGGAGGTCATGCCTACCACTCCTTGGGAAGAAAAGCTTTGTCACTAATTGATGTAAGATTCTCATTTCAATTGACAAAATTTTGGCTTTCAATTTATTCAAACTTCCCGAGTAGGTTTCCCCTAGAATTACATTGATCCCCTCTTCCTTCACTAGGAGTTCCATGTAAGAGTATCTCTCACAGGGCAAATGTAGTATCTCTCCCAAAATAATAGGATCCAGACAGATATCAACTCCCTTAACTGTAGAAGTTACTGTTTCATTGCCATAATGCAGATTTTGATAAGATTCTCTAACCAAGTCTACAAAAGTAACTTCCTTGAAAGAGCAGTAAAAACCCCAACCCTGGTTTTTTATCTTTGTCCCAAAGGAGAAACCTTCTTTTTCAAAGAATCTAAAATCCACATTCTTGCCGGTTTCAACCTTCCTATCAGATAGAGGAATTTTGCTAGGGCTAAGGGAAGACTGAGAGGAACCTTGAGCAGACACTGAAGCCGGAATGGGAGCAGTGGAGGACTGAGCAGCTCGCCTTTTCCAGCGGATGCTTTCTTCCAGCTCACGGACCGATTTTCTTCTTTGAGGGAGCTTCATCTTTGGGGCCATTCTCACCACAAAGCAGGCAGGGAGACTCGGAGGATCAAATGGATGAGTAGAAGGAGGGTTACAAGAGGATGGAAAGGGATTTTGGCGGAGAGAAGAGACAGTTTGAGAAGAACGGTGGAGGCTAGGGCACGCTCCAACCGTTTCAATCAAGGGAGAGAGATGCGAAAGCTCCTTTCCCAGGCGGTGATTTGAGGTGGAGAGGAGAAGGGAGAATGCTTTAGGGTCAAATCCTAGTTTTGGAGAGAAGAGATGAGGATGAGGTTTGGAGGGAGGAAGACGAAGAGAATAGAGGGTCGGCTCATGAACAGGTTTTAAGACAAAATGGAATGAGCCCGTGGGATGTTGGCCGAAAATTACAAGTTTGCCAATGGGTCGACCCTAGGGGGTCGACTCATGAATCACAAAAATTCAAAAAAATATGAATAAATTTTAAAAAATTTAGAATTTTGGGAGTAGAAATTTGCTCAATGACAGGTTGTGAGAATGATAATCTTGAGCTTTTAAGACCAAGAGAGATGATGAAAATTGATCTCAAATCGATTCCTTAGAAATGGAGAAACACTTAGGCATAAGGATCAAGAATTCCTAGATTTCTCCTAATTTCACAGAATCTATCCTCGCTAAGGGCCTTTGTAAAGATATCAGCTAATTGATTTTCAGTGCAAACATATTCAAGAGTTATATCTTTGTTTTGAACATGTTCTCTTATAAAATGATGTCTTATTTCAATATGCTTAGACCTTGAATGTTGAATTAGATTTTTAGTTAGATTTATGGCACTTGTGTTGTCGCATCTTATGGGTGTTTCATTAAGTTTGATTCCAAAGTCTTCGAGTTGTTGCTTAATCCACAAGATTTGAGCACAACAACTTCCAGCTGCAATGTATTCGGCCTCAGCCGTAGACAGTACTACCAATTTTGTTTCTTGCTAAACCAGGAGATTAGGTTAACTCCAAGAAATTGGCAGTTTTCACTAGTGCTTTTTCTATCTAATCTACATCCAGCAAAATCAGCATCTGAATATCCTAATAAATCAATTTGTGAATCTTTAGAGTATCATAATCCTAGAGTTTGAGTACCATTTAAATATCTAAGGATTCTTTTAACAGCATTCAAGTGAGACTCTTTAGGATTAGATTGATATCTAGCACACAAACAAACACTAAACATGATATCAGGCCTACTTGCAGTTAATTATAATAGAGAGCCAATCATACCTCTATAATATTTTAAGTCTACACATTTACCTTCTTCATCCTTGTCAAGCTTACATGAGGGGCTCATGGGTGTGCCAATTGGTTTGGAGTTCTCCATTCCAAATCTTTTGAGTAGTTCCTTGGTGTACTTGCTTTGGGTGATGGAGATTTCTTCTTTTGTTTGTTTGATTTGGAGTCCGAGGAAGAAAGTAAGTTCTCCGATCATGCTCATCTCGAACTCTCCCTGCATGAGCTTAGCAAAGTCTTGACAAAGAGACTCATTAGTAGACCCAAAAATAATGTCATTAACATAAATTTGTATAACTAACATGTCATTTTGATTTCTTTTAATAAAGAGGGTTGTGTCTACATTACCTCTTGAAAAACCATTGTTTAGTAAGAATTTGCTTAGCCTATCATACCAAGCCCTAGGTGCTTATTTTAATCCATATAGAGCTTTATTTAATTTAAAAACATGATTGAGAAAAGCATGATTTTCAAAACCTGGGGGTTATTCTACATAGACTTCTTCAGCAATATATCCATTTAAAAATATACTTTTGACATCCATTTGAAATAATTTAAATTTCATAAAGCAAGCATATGCAAGTAGAAGTCTAATGGCTTCCAATCTAGCAACAGGTGCAAAGGTCTCATCAAAATCAATTTCTTCTTCTTGATTATAGCCTTTAGCAACCAATCTTGCTTTATTTCTTATTACATTACCATGTTCATCTAATTTGTTCCTAAAGACCCATTTTGTGCCTATTATAGAATAATTTTTAGGTCTTGATACTAAAGTCCATACATTATTTCTTTCAAATTGATTAAGTTCTTCTTGCATTGCATTAATCCAATTATGATTATTTTCAGCTTCTTCAATAGTTTTTGGTTCAAGATGAGATACAAAAGTACAATGATTAAATACATATCTAAGTGAAGAACGAGTTTTTACCCCATGCATAGGATCACCAATAATTAGCTCCTTAGGGTGATTGTGAACATACCTCCATTCCTTGGGTAGGTCATTTGTACCTTGAGGTTGTTCTTGAAGTTCTTCACCTCTCTCATCCTGTTTGTCCTCTTGTTCCTCGTCTTCTTGAATTGTTGAATCTTTCAGAGTGATATCCTTTATTTCTTCTATTAGAGGATCTGCATCATCAACACCCTCATTCTTTCTTGAAGGAAGATCTTTAGATTCATCAAAAATAATATGTATGGACTCCTCTACTACTAAGGTTCTTTTGTTAAAAACTCTAAAAGCTTTACTAGTGGAGGAGTATCCAAGAAAGATTGCTTCATCCGATTTTGCATCAAATTTTCAAGTCTTTCTTTACCATTATTTAACACAAAACATCGACAACCAAAAATATGAAAATAAGCAATATTAGGTTTTCTTTCTTTCCAAAGCTCATAGGGGTTTTTTTTTAAAATTTGTCTAATCAAAGCATGATTTAAAATGTAACATGATGTGTTGATAGCTTCCACCCAAAAATATCTTGGAAGGTTGCTTTCACAAAGCATGGTACGGGCCATTTCTTCTAAGGTTCTGTTTTTCCTTTCTACTACCCCAT